>NW_026278868.1:0-17500 GCF_023373465.1 Oncorhynchus keta | reverse complement strand
TGTGTGTGGGCGTGCGTGTGGAATGTGCTCAGTATTACATAGTACTTGGCATAGAGCACAACAGAATAACAGGGAACTCTGGGACTAAGCTGAGTGGTGTGCCGCAGAGCAGGGAACACTCTGGTTGTATTTCTGGAGACTCCATGCTGTGTGAAGTAGTTCCGACCACCTCAACTTCCTGTGAAGCCACCAGGAAACAACACTCATGATTGACGACAGGACGGTGGCACAGCATGCATCTACCAGTTACCGCTCACACACTCAGCCAAGGCTTGACTTGAACCCTGAAAGTATCTCGCTGTGTTTACAAGTGGCCGCCCAATTCTGATATTTTGCCCAATTATGGGCAAAAGAGCTGATCTGATTGGTCAAAAGACAAAATGAGTGAGAATAAAAAGGTGAGAATTGGCTAAACACAGTCTATAGTGTTACTGTTGCTGTGAGTTGGCCAAACATCCTGTGTTATCACCTAATATAAGATTGACTTGGCCAAACATCCTGCTCCATCACCAGAGATTAGATTGTCTTGGCCAAACATCCTTTTTTTTAGGAGAGATTATATTGACTTGGCCAAACATCCTGCTTCATCACCAGAGATTAGATATTTTTTATAAATCATGATTGAGGTAAGGTTTAATTTCATCATGTTGAAATCCAGCTGTCTCTTCACCAACATATGAGATACACAAACATACCATGTCAATCCCACAACCATGTCAATCCCACAACCATGTCAATCCCACAACCATGTCAATCCCACAACCATATCAATCCCACAACCATGTCAATCCCACAACCATGTCAATCCCACAACCATGTCAATCCCACAACCATGTCAATCCCACAACCATGTCAATCCCACAACCATGTCAATCCCACAACCATGTCAATCCCACAACCATGTCAATTCCACTACCATGTCAATCCCACAACCATATCAATTCCACTACCATGTCAATCCCACTACCATGTCAATCCCACAACCATGTCAATCCCACAACCATGTCAATCCCACAACCATGTCAATTCCACTACCATGTCAATCCCACAACCATGTCAATCCCACTACCATGTCAATCCACAACCATGTCAATCCCACAACCATGTCAATTCCACTACCATGTCAATTCCACTACCATGTCAATCCCACTACCATGTCAATCCCACAACCATGTCAATCCCACAACCATGTCAATCCCACAACCATGTCAATCCCACAACCATGTCAATCCCACAACCATGTCAATTCCACTACCATGTCAATCCCACAACCATGTCAATTCCACTACCATGTCAATCCCACAACCATGTCAATCCCACTACCATGTCAATCCCACAACCATGTCAATCCCACAACCATGTCAATCCCACAACCATGTCAATCCCACAACCATGTCAATCCCACAACCATGTCAATCCCACAACCATGTCAATCCCACAACCATATCAATCCCACAACCATGTCAATCCCACTACCATGTCAATCCCACAACCATGTCAATTCCACTACCATGTCAATCCCACAACCATGTCAATTCCACTACCATGTCAATCCCACAACCATGTCAACCATAATAATCCCACAACCATGTCAATTCCACTACCATGTCAATCCCACAACCATGTCAATCCCACAACCATATTAATCCCACAACCATGTCAATCCCACAACCATGTCAATCCCACAACCATGTCAATCCCACTACCATGTCAATCCCACAACCATGTCAATCCCACAACCATGATAATCCCACAACCATGTCAATCCCACAACCATGTCAATCCCACAACCATATCAATCCCACAACCATGTCAATCCCACAACCATATCAATCCCACAACCATATCAATCCCACAACCATACCAATCCCACTTCCATGACAATTCCTCTACCATGTCAATCCCACTTCCATTCAGAACCTAGCATTAGGGTTGGCTAATCTCGGTTAATCCAGAACTAAAATCTGCCTTGATTTTGTTTGACGCTTAATTACAATTGATGTTTATGTAAAAATCCACGAGAGATTAAGTGTTTGCCAATGCCTAGAACCCCTTTACATATGTTACAGAGGAGAGAGGTTGTGGCTGGGAGCTTCTGTCAACCCTGCATGTCAGGGGACATCCCCTATTAAGAAATAGCACAGAAACAGGGAGGATGGAGACAGATGCCTCTTTGGCTCTCTGGCCTGTTGGTATGCGCTCCTGGCTCCACTCCCCCGGAGAGAGAGCCTGTGCTGGGGTCTGGACACTGGCTCCTAGCCCACCAGGCTGGCTAGCTGGTGGTTAGATGACTCCTCCACCCCCCTCCCCTTTCACCCAATACTCAGGCTCAGGAACGTGAAAAAAGAAGAAAGAGAATTTCTCATGTTTTGAGAATTTGAATCTAAAATATGGCGCCAGGAATTTGTAAAGGCAACTGTGTTGCCAATGCAAACTAATCACATTTTATGCTTGCCTTTTTTTCAGTATAAAAGTACATTCCCTCCCAGGTGTCTATAGGGCAAACAGTAAGAGGTATGAATTCCTTCTGAAAGCACTGACCTAGACCATCTATAGGGCAAACGGGAAGAGGTATGAATTCCTTCTGAAAGCACTGACCTAGACCATCTATAGGGCAAACAGTAAGAGGTATGAATTCCTTCTGAAAGCACTGACCTAGACCATCTATAGGGCAAACAGGAAGAGGTATGAATTCCTTCTGAAAGCACTGACCTAGACCATCTATAGGGCAAAAGAGGTATGAATTCCTTCTGAAAGCACTGACCTAGACCATCTATAGGGCAAACGGGAAGAGGTATGAATTCCTTCTGAAAGCACTGACCTAGACCATCTATAGGGCAAACGGGAAGAGGTATGAATTCCTTCTGAAAGCACTGACCTAGACCATCTATAGGGCAAACGGGAAGAGGTATTTATTTTTATTTTTTATTTAACCTTTATTTAACCAGGTAGGCTAGTTGAGAACAAGTTCTCATTTGCAACTGCGACCTGGCCAAGATAAAGCATAGCAGTGTGAACAGACAACACAGAGTTACACATGGAGTAAACAATTAGCAAGTCAATAACACAGTAGAAAAAAATGGGCAGTCTATATACAATGTGTGCAAAAGGCATGAGGAGGTAGGCGAATAATACAATTTTGCAGATTAACACTGGAGTGATAAATGATCAGATGGGCATGTACAGGTAGAGATATTGGTGTGCAAAAGAGCAGAAAAGTAAATAAATAAAAACAGTATAAAAACAGTATGGGGATGAGGTAGGTGAAAAGGGTGAGCTATTTACCTATAGACTATGTACAGCTGCAGCGATCGGTTAGCTGCTCGGATAGCTGATGTTTGAAGTTGGTGAGGAGATAAAAGTCTCCAACTTCAGCGATTTTTGCAATTCGTTCCAGTCACAGGCAGCAGAGTACTGGAACGAAAGGCGGCCAAATGAGGTGTTGGCTTTAGGGATGATCAGTGAGATACACCTGCTGGAGCGCGTGCTACGGATGGGTGTTGCCATCGTGACCAGTGAACTGAGATAAGGCGGAGCTTTACCTAGCATGGACTTGTAGATGACCTGGAGCCAGTGGGTCTGGCGACGAATATGTAGTGAGGGCCAGCCGACTAGAGCATACAAGTCGCAGTGGTGGGTGGTATAAAAAAAAAAAAAAAACAGTATGAATTCCTTCTGAAAGCACTGACGTAGACCATCTATAGGGCAAACGGGAAGAGGTATGAATTCCTTCTGAAAGCACTGACCTAGACCATCTACAGGG
This sequence comes from Oncorhynchus keta, assembly GCF_023373465.1. Lineage (NCBI taxonomy): Eukaryota > Metazoa > Chordata > Actinopteri > Salmoniformes > Salmonidae > Oncorhynchus > Oncorhynchus keta. Next base: position 13,737 of record NW_026278868.1, on the reverse strand, counting down.
CAAACAGGAAGAGGTATGAATACCTTCTGAAAGCACTGACCCATAGACCATCTATAGGGCAAACAGGAAGAGGTATTTTTGAATTGTATCCTTCTGGATAAATATACTGATCCTGGACCATCTATGATTTGTTTTAGCAAACAGGAAGAGGCTCATCAATATATTTTGAAAGCACTGTACTGTTGATTCCTTTGCCCTGTCCATACCAGGAAAACAGAGAAGAGGATGAATAGGACCTCAACATCTGAAAGATCTTGACGCCCTGACTAGAGAGCCATTTTATCTATATTTTGGGCAAATGTGGAAGATTCTATGTTTTGTATTTCTTTGTGTTTTGCCTTCTTCCCAAAAGCACTGACCTAGACCATCTATAGGGCAAACAGGAAGTTGTGGGATCTTGTCCTGAATTGTTGCTGTCTGAAAGCACAAGGCTGACATTTCGGCTCTCTTTAGGGCAAATCATTAAGAGGTATGAATTAAACCCCATGCTGCATCTTGGTCACTTCTAGACCATCTGATCTCGGGCAAACAAAGTGCTTCAGAGAGACAAGTCTTAGGCTTCAGACCTGAAACGTATTTTTTGCCACTGAAAAATAAGGGGCAGAAGATGAAAAGGTAAGGGTAGTTTTGTGTTTGAAATATTTTGTCACTGAGAAAGGGAGACCATCTTTAGGTAAACAGGAAATGATGATGGAACTTTCACTTCTAAAAGCACTGAAATCTTCCAGATTGGTACCATCTACACTACCAGGTTGTCAAACTTGCAGAGGTATGAATTCCTTCTGAAAGCACTGACAGAGAGACCATCTATAGGGCAAACAATGGAAGGAGGCAAAAATATTTAGACTTCCTTCACCACTACTGTGTTCCATCTATAGGGCAAACAGGAAGAGTACTGTTGTCTGCTGAGCATAGAACATCTACTGTTATTAACAAAGCCTGTTGTGTAATGTAGCTGAAATAGAATTAGACTAGCAACTAAAAGCAATTCAATTGTTTATGAAATGATTTAAGGAGAACAAACTTTAAACCTGCCATGAATAGTCTCATTCTGAAACCACTGATCTATACCATCTAAACCGTGGTCATGAAAGGAAAAAAGCAGTGTGCCTATTCATATTCAACGTTGTCACGTTGAGAAACATGCTTTGCAAGTTTGTCACATAGATTGAAAAATGGAATTTACCATCCCAGAATGCTGTAATCAGTGGATAAATATACAGATTTTTTTATACCTGGTACTAATGTTATTTTGTACAGATGATTGGCTGTTTAGATTAAGAAGAGAGCCTCTTGACTGGTCACGTCAGGGTCATCAATATGACAGGTTTGGTCCCAGTGAGTCACAGCCTACTGACTGGTCACGTCAACCTGTGGTCATGAGTCACAGCCTTGACAAGTCACGTCAACCTGTGGTCACAGTGAGACAGACTGACAGGTCAGATCCTGTGGTCAGAGTCACAGCCTACTGAAAGAGGGTCCATCAACATCTAGACAAGTCATCAACCTTGTCACGCCCCTACTGACAGGTGACCCCAGTGAGTCAGAGACAAGTCACATTTTCATGTTCCCAGTGATTTTGCCTTAGGTCAGGGTGTGATGTCACAGCCTGGGCATTCTACCTGTGGTCCCAGTGATTTCAGCCTACTGACAGTTTTGTCAACCTGTGGTTCCCAATCACAGGCAGCTGACTAGGTCTCTGTTGGGAATCAACCTGTGGTCACAGTGAGTCACAGCCTACTGACAGATCACGTCAACCTGTGAACTGAGTGAGTCACACCTACTGACAGGTCACGTCAACCTGTGGTCACAGTGAGTCACAGCCTCTTCACGTTGCCTGTGGTCCCAGTGAGTCACAGCCTACTGAAGGTCACAACCTGTGGTCCCAGTGAGTGCCTACTGACAGGTCATTCTTGTTTTCTGAAGGTCACGTCAACCTGTGGTCACAGTGAGTCACAGCCTACTGACAGGTCACGTAACCTGTGGTCACAGTGAGTCACAGCCTTGACAGGTCACGTCACCTTGGTCCCAGTGAGTCACAGCCTTCAACCTGTGGTCCCAGTGAGTCACAAGACAGGTCACGTCAACCTGTGGTCCCAGTGAGTCACAGCCTACTGACAAGTCACGTCAACCTGGGACACAGTGAGTCAAAGCCTACTGACAGGTCACGTTTTGTGTGGTCACAGTGAGTCACAGCCTACTGACAGGTCACGTCCACCTGTGGTCACAGTGAGTCACAGCCTACTGACAAGTCACTTTTAATTTAATCCTGTGGTCCCAGTGAGTCATTACTGACAGGTCAAATGTGGTTCACAGATTGGTCACGTGTTCACTCACAGCCTACTGAAGGTCACACTGGTCCAGGTTGTGACAGGTCACTTCAACCTGTGCAGAGTCATATGAAGTGCTGTGGTCACAGTGAAAGAAAGAGATGGAGGCACAGCCTAGACAGGTCACGTCAACCTGTGGTCCCAGTGAGTCACAGCCTACTGACAGGTCACGTCAACCTGTGGTCACAGTGAGTCACAGCCTACTGACAGGTCACGTCAACCTGTGGTCACAGTGAGTCACAGCCTAAACAGGTCACGTCAACCTGTGGAGATTGAGTCACATAAGAACTATCATTTCATGTGGTCACAGTGGTCACAGCCAAAATAGGTCAGATGGTCACAGTGAGTCACCAGCCTACTGACTACTGTGTCCCAGTTCACATTAGTAGTACCTGTTGTCAGTGAGTCACAGCCTAGAACATCTACTGTTATTAACAATGAGCCTGTTGTGTAAGTGAGTCACAGCCTACTGAAATAGAGATTACTGACTAGCAACTAAAAGGTAATTCAATTGTTTGATCACAGCCTACTGAAGGTCACGAACCTGTGGTCACAGTGAGTCACAGCCTACTGACAGGTCACGTCAACCTGTGAGCTGAGTGAGTCACAGCCTACTGACAGGTCACGTCAACCTGTGGTCACTGAGTCACAGCCTATCTACTTCAACCTGTGGTCCCAGTAGTCACAGCCTTGACAGGTCACTTTGTGGTCCCAGTGAACAGCCTACTGATCAAAAGTGGTCACAGTGTGCCTATTCATAGTCAACCTGTGTCACAGATCCTGGTCACGTCAACCTGTGGTCCCAGTGAGTCACAGCCTTTGACAGGTCACGTCACCTGTGGTCCCAGTGAGTCACAGCCTTGAATCACGTCAACCTGGGTCAGATCACAGCGTTGACAGGTCACGTCAACCTGTGGTCCTGAGTCACAGCCAACTGACAGGTCACTTCATACCTGTGGTCCCAGTGAGTCACAGCCTACTAACAGGTCACGTCAACCTGTGGTCCCAGTGAGTCACAGCCTACTGACAGGTCACGTTGTGGTCCCAGTGAGTCACAGCCTACTGTGGTCTGGTTGTGGTCACAGAGTCACAGCCTACTGACAGGTCACTTCAACCTGTGGTCCCAGTGAGTCACAGCCTACTGACAGGTCACGTCAACCTGTGGTCACAGTGAGTCACAGCCTACTGACAGGTCACTTCAACCTGTGGTCACAGTGAGTCACAGCCTACTGACAGGTCACGTCAACCTGTGGTCACAGTGAGTCACAGCCTACTGACAGGTCACGTCAACCTGTGGTCCCAGTGAGTCACAGCCTACTGACAGGTCACGTCAACCTGTGGTCACAGTGAGTCACAGCCTACTGACAGGTCACGTCAACCTGTGGTCACAGTGAGTCACAGCCTACTGACTGGTCACGTCAACCCGTGGTCACAGTGAGTCACAGCCTACTGACAGGTCACGTCAACCTGTGGTCACAGTGAGTCACAGCCTACTGACAGGTCACTTCAACCTGTGGTCACAGTGAGTCACAGCCAACTGACAGGTCACGTCAACCTGTGGTCACAGTGAGTCACAGCCTACTGACAGGTCACGTCAACCTGTGGTCACAGTGAGTCACAGCCTACTGACAGGTCACGTCAACCTGTGGTCACAGTGAGTCACAGCCTACTGACAGGTCACGTCAACCTGTGGTCACAGTGAGTCACAGCCTACTGACAGGTCACGTCAACCTGTGGTCACAGTGAGTCACAGCCTACTGACAGGTCACGTCAACCTGTGGTCACAGTGAGTCACAGCCTACTGACAGGTCACGTCAACCTGTGGTCACAGTGAGTCACAGCCTACTGACAGGTCACGTCAACCTGTGGTCACAGTGAGTCACAGCCTACTGACTGGTCACGTCAACCTGTGGTCACAGTGAGTCACAGCCTACTGACAGGTCACGTCAACCTGTGGTCACAGTGAGTCACAGCCTACTGACAGGTCACGTCAACCTGTGGTCACAGTGAGTCACAGCCTACTGACAGGTCACTTCAACCTGTGGTCACAGTGAGTCACAGCCTACTGACAGGTCACGTCAACCTGTGGTCCCAGTGAGTCACAGCCTACTGACAGGTCACGTCAACCTGTGGTCCCAGTGAGTCACAGCCTACTGACAGGTCACTTCAACCTGTGGTCACAGTGAGTCACAGCCTACTGACAGGTCACTTCAACCTGTGGTCACAGTGAGTCACAGCCTACTGACAGGTCACTTCAACCTGTGGTCACAGTGAGTCACAGCCTACTGACAGGTCACGTCAACCTGTGGTCACAGTGAGTCACAGCCTACTGACAGGTCACTTCAACCTGTGGTCACAGTGAGTCACAGCCTACTGACAGGTCACTTCAACCTGTGGTCACAGTGAGTCACAGCCTACTGACAGGTCACTTCAACCTGTGGTCACAGTGAGTCACAGCCTACTGACAGGTCACGTCAACCTGTGGTCCCAGTGAGTCACAGCCTACTGACAGGTCACGTCAACCTGTGGTCACAGTGAGTCACAGCCTACTGACAGGTCACGTCAACCTGTGGTCACAGTGAGTCACAGCCTACTGACAGGTCACGTCAACCTGTGGTCACAGTGAGTCACAGCCAACTGACAGGTCACGTCAACCTGTGGTCCCAGTGAGTCACAGCCTACTGACAGGTCACTTCAACCTGTGGTCACAGTGAGTCACAGCCAACTGACAGGTCACGTCAACCTGTGGTCACAGTGAGTCACAGCCTACTGACAGGTCACGTCAACCTGTGGTCACAGTGAGTCACAGCCTACTGACAGGTCACGTCAACCTGTGGTCCCAGTGAGTCACAGTGTGTACTGTAAACCCAGAATGGCCCATAAGGCAGGCAGGAGGATCTCCTGTTTCTGTAGCGCCAGGCATCTCGATGTACAGACCTAGCGGTCTGTTGTAGGGCTTTACTGTTGTAGGGCTTTACTGTTGTAGGGCTTTACTGTTGTAGGGCTTTACTGTTGTAGGGCTTTATCCCTGATCCATATCCTTAATTCTGAGTTCCAAGCAAAGAGGCATTATGTTAGTCTCTGGATGCCTCAGCCGGAGAACAAACTCCCATCACCTTGCTTTCCACAGAATAATCACATTTGGAAGTCTTTGTCATAGCGCACTGTTCTGGTAAGGGTGGGTCAGGCACTGTGAGTCTAATGCGATGTCCCTTAGCCTTTCCAAAACATGGAAACACACTTGGTTATGTAATAATGCTCTACTATAGCTACAGATTTAGTGGGTTTCATATCATAATTACATTATTTCACTCAGATTGCTCAGAAATAAAGAGTGGGAATTTCAAGGGGAATTCATTACTAGTGTTTTCATATCCTGATGTCTGGATGGGGTCTGTGGGCAGAAAGAAACTCGAATTGGCTTAGGTGGGTGGTCGAAGCAGACAACTTTAATTACTCAGCCCAACTGAGGGAGGCTCACACAGTGGCCACAGTAAGGGATTTTTTTTATTTATTTCACCTTTATTTAACCAGGTAGGCTAGTTGAGAACAAGTTCTCATTTGCACCTGCGACCTGGCGACAGCCTGGTTGGTGGAGAACAAGAGGGTAAAGGACTGTGAAATGTAATGGCTGCAGAAATTATGAAAAGAGACGTACCAAAAAAAAAGCAGCAGTTCATTAAAGAGAAACATGTTCAACGGTCTCTGTGTTTGGTTCACGCGCAGGAGGGCTGACACATAGGGGCAGAAATCCACTGCCAGGACCAGTCATCATCAGAGCCACAGCCAATACTGCTGTTGGAAATCATGCTATTTCCCCACATTGTACTTTACAGAGTAAAATGGTGTTTGATATGTCCTGCGGAGTCCCTGTAGGCGTAAAGACACAGAGCCTTTTGTTGTTCATTTTTTTAAAAATAATTTGTCATTGAACTTCATGGGAATAGAGAGGAAGCAGAGATGTGGATAGGGAAACGTTGCTTCTTAAAGGTTCAATAACTTGAAAACATGACTGCTGACATGTAACATTTTCTGGGACTGTATCAACAGTAAAAATACAACAATGTATATATTTTTTTTAGTTGTTGTGGATTTTCGCTTTATCAAGTGATATATGTTCTAGAATTGAAAGGTTTGCCAACACTACAGACCGCAGAGGACTAATAACATGCTATTCTCAATACATGCAACAGATCATCCCCAGCAACATTTTAAAAGCCTTATGTATATATATTTCTCTCTCTCTCTTGCATCAAGAAATGGTGCAAGTTCAGAGCAAAAAAATATAATTAAAAAGCTCTAATCAATGAAAGCTGTGGTTGAAAGTGGCTCTGGCTGGCTGGTTGGCTGGCTGGCTGGTTGGCTGCAGCTCGTTAGGGGCTTGTCTGCTCTAATTGCCTGTTCCAGTTTAGCCTCGTTAGGGCCATGCAATCAGACAACCACCTAATCTCCAGTCATCTGCCTAAGAGAAAGAGAGCAGAACAGGTCAAAGAGAAACCCCAAGCTCCTAGGGACCAGTGCCAAGGAATCAGATATCCTTTTCTACCCCTCCACTCCAATCTACTGGCTGATCCTACTTCCATTCATGTTAAATAAACATCATATAAGATCCAGAGGAGGCTGGTGGGAGGAGCTGTAGGAGGACAGGCTCAGTGTAATGGCTGGAATGGAATAAATGGAACAGTATTAAACATATATAAAACAAATGTTTGACTCTGTTCCATTTATTCCTTGACATTTACTGTAAATCTCTTGACATTTACTGTAAATCTCTTGACATATACTGTACATCTCTTGACATATACTGTACATCTCTTGACATTTACTGTAAATCTCTTGACATATACTGTACATCTCTTGACATATACTGTAAATCTCTTGACATATACTGTACATCTCTTGACATATACTGTACATCTCTTGACATATACTGTACATCTCTTGACATATACTGTACATCTCTTGACATATACTGTAAATCTCTTGACATATACTGTACATCTCTTGACATATACTGTAAATCTCTTGACATATACTGTACATCTCTTGACATATACTGTAAATCTCTTGACATATACTGTAAATCTCTTGACATATACTGTAAATGCTGTAATTCTGAAGGATGTCTCTTATGAGGATAAGGGTAAGGAGTGGTGGGTGGAGACTGGACGTCTATCCAAGTCTCATTTAGTTTAAACAAACGATTATCTTTCCCTAGCATGTATTGAGTTCCTCCACTCCCCCCCTGTAGGACTGGTTTCGGTTGGCCTGCTGTAGCCTGAAAGTACCTGACCAGGCGAATGATAACGATGGTGATGGTGATGGTGATGGTGAAGACCAGGCTCCTCTGAGCCGAGTTTGATATTCAGGAAACCATCAGGAACACTTTGCCCGCCTGGTCTCACAGGGCAGCCGCATCCTCTTCCCCTGTAGCCCCCCAAAAAAATATCTGTGATGGGAAATTAATGTAATCCTCTTGAATTTCAATATGTTTGGAAATACCACAGGAGCTAGTGTTTGGGAGAAATCATTTGAATATTTTCCTTTGATTTTCTGTCTGTGTTTTGCTGCAGTGAGGCACAGACGAATGAGAAGCTCATGAGACGCTGATAGAGACAGATGGGCCAGTCTCTGCTGGATCATAAAGTTCACCTGTAAATAGATTGAGTGTGAACTGTGTAAGTGCTTCACGCTGTCAGACAGGCAAATAAATGTGGAAGAAACTAATTCTATAACCGTCATTCATACCATGTTTTTTATACATTGTGCTCAAAGCACTTATGGACATTATTTCTATAAATAATACAATGTGCGACGTCCGATGTTATTGTTATTTCAGGACCCTGTACTAAGCTCACATTTATGAGTCGGTATAAACAGGAACATTTCTGGCCATTCGACATGTCAGATAGCACTATGCATAGCCAGGCTCTGCGATAGACTAGTATCCTGCCCACGGGGTGTACTTGTACATAAAACTGCCTCACGCTACAGAATCAGGAGATAGAGACTACTTATAGTCAGGTATGCTGGCAATCAACTGACTGACCCAATTAACAAAAAGTTTGTATCCATTTAACACCTGGTGTGGTTTATAGACACTCTAATTACACTGTATGGTGATCAATCTGGAGTTATAATAATAACAGATTGTTCTTGTTCCATTGCTGAATTGACATGACTGCAGCTAATTGGAGAGGGGAAAGAGATTGACACTTCTGGTCTGTCTGGTGTAGTATCCTGATTTCAGACAACATACAGTATATCACTAACTACAACCAGACAGGTACAGGGCCATTTTCTTCTCTCTCTCTCTCTCTCTCTCTCTCTCTCTCTCTCTCTCTCTCTCTCTCTCTCTCTCACTCTCACTCTCACTCATTCTCTCTCACGCATGCCACATAAAATCTTCCTCTGTCTTCCCAAACTTGAGAGGTGGTACTTTACAGAGTATCTTTAGAGGTGGTACTATACAGAGTATCTTTACAGGTGGTACTTTACAGAGTATATTTACAGGTGGTACTATACAGAGTATCTTTACAGGTGGTACTTTACATAGTATATTTACAGGTGGTACTGTACAGAGTATCTTTAAATATGGTACTTTACAGAGTATATTTACAGGTGGTACTTTACAGAGTATCTTTACAGGTGGTACTATACAGAGTATCTTTAGAGGTGGTACTTTACAGAGTATCTTTACAGGTGGTACTTTACAGAGTATATTTACAGGTGGTACTATACAGAGTATCTTTACAGGTGGTACTTTACATAGTATATTTACAGGTGGTACTGTACAGAGTATCTTTAAATATGGTACTTTACAGAGTATATTTACAGGTGGTACTTTACAGAGTATCTTTACAGGTGGTACTATACAGAGTATCTTTAGAGGTGGTACTTTACAGAGTATCTTTACAGGTGGTACTTTACAGTGTAGCTTTACAGGTGATACTGCACAGAGTATATTTACAGGTGGTACTGTACAGAGTATCTTTACAGGTGGTACTATACAGAGTATCTTTACAGGTGGTACTGTACAGAGTATCTTTACAGGTGGTACTATACAGAGTATCTTTACAGGTGGTACTATACAGAGTATCTTTAGAGGTGGTACTTTACAGAGTATCTTTACAGGTGGTACTTTACAGAGTAGCTTTACAGGTGATACTTGCACAGAGTATATTTACAGGTGGTACTGTACAGAGTGTCTTTACAGGTGGTACTGTACAGAGTATCTTTACAGGTGGTACTGTACATAGTATATTTACAGATGGTACCTTACAGAGTATCTTTACAGGTGGTACTTTACAGGGTATATTTACAGGTGGTACCTTACAGAGTATCTTTACAGGTGATACTGCACAGAGTATATTTACAGGTGGTACTGTACAGAGTGTCTTTACAGGTGGTACTGTACAGAGTATCTTTACAGGTGGTACTGTACATAGTATCTTTACAGGTGGTACCTTACAGAGTATCTTTACAGGTTGTACTGTACAGAGTATATTTACAGGTGGTACCTTACAGAGTATCTTTACAGGTGGTACTTTACAGAGTATCTTTACAGGTGGTACTTTACAGAATGTCTTTACAGATTGTCCTTACAGGTGGTACTTTACAGAGTATATTTACAGGTGGTACTTACAGATTGTCCTTACAGGTGGTACTTTACAGATTGTCCTTACAGGTGGCACTGTACAGAGTGTCTTTACAGGTGGTACTGTACAGAGTGTCTTTACAGGTGGTACTTTACAGAGTATATTTACAGGTGCTACTTTACAGAGTATCTTCACAGGTGGTACTTTACAGAGTATAATGAGATTGTGAAACTCCTCTGGTTAGTCTAGACTGTGTCAATATGTACTCATTAACTGTCAATATGCAAGCAACTGTGTTCCCATCAGAATGGCAAACCCACTTTTGTACAGACTTCACGAAATCAATATCTCTGTTGCATTATTTCTGTCCCAGACCAGAAACAATTCATCGTTAATTGTTATGATTGCATCATCAGTACTGTTTGAGGCCAAAACTACAGTAGTTCTTAATTTAAGAGTTGCGGCGTACTGCAGCACAGCTTGCGGGGTGCCTCAGAATTCTATGGCACGTTATTTAAGTGTCAGCCATTGTTGCCAGAATGACGCAATTTACTACAATCTGCCACCATCTAACACAAATGGTTGCAGCATAAGCTCAAAACTTTTAAAGGAAGAACCACTGAGTCATTGGCAGAAAGTACAGTCTTACTAACTTTATCTCTCCATGCCCCTCCGTTCTCTGGACAGGTGAATGTGTTCCTGTCCTTTGTGGTTCCCATGGTAGCCATATCTGTTCTGAACGGGGTCATCGCCAGTCAGCTGCTGCATATGTTCAGAGAGAAGCAGCAGGACAACCGCATCTGCATCGTCGAGGGTAACCCTACCATGCTGAGCGTTGCTGTGGAGCCAAACCGCACACAGTCGCTGCGTCATGGAGTCATGGTTCTACGTGAGTATACAGTGGTTGCTCCACTAAAGGTTTTGTGATTATGCTGCGGTACTTAGAGGTCATTTGTGGTTTAGTACAGTACCCTGTGTCACCACTTCATTGCTCCAGAGCAGCGCAAGGGGGGCGTTAGACCACGGATTATGCTTTTGAGTCCTTCTGTGTCTCTAACTGACAATGAATGGGCGACATAAGCCTAAATAGAAATTGTGCATGACTTCAGTATTACTTACTAAAACTGTTTTTTATTTTTTATTTGTTAGTATTATTTTGCTCTTAATGTAGTACTGTAGACTACTCCCGACCGGTCATGTTGTACAGCACCTGAGTGGCACAATATTCTAAGACACTGCATAGCAGTGCAAGCTGTGTTGCTACAGATGCTGGTTCAATAACTGTGCTGTCCTTGACTGGGAGACTCATGAGATGACTGTAGGTTTTTGGTTTCTCTCCCTCTGAAAACATAAATAAATAATTCTAAGTAACAAACTGGCTTTATTTCCAAATGAGTGACAATGCTCACCCCATGTTCAGGATTGGCCTTGTTCTTGCTCATTTTACATTATTTGAAAACAAAATCATCTCCAAAATATTGTTATTTTTAAACAAGCAATTATTATTATTAATTTAGAATTATATACAAGCCTGTTGGATATTCTCACATATATATTATTAACCCTGCGATTTTTATTTTCACTGAATCTCCGTTTGGGCATTGGTTAGACTAGAATTAAAAAAGTAGGGTGTAGAAATGTTATGCTCTTAGTGTAACCTTTATTTAACTAGACAAGTCAGTTAAGAACAAATTCATATTTCCAAGGACAGCCTACTACTTCCTCCCTGTCGGCAATTGAACCCCAGTCTCCGGCATGCCTGCACAACATGGGGATTCTTTAGCTAAATAGCCCAGTGCTGTGCTCTGACCGTGACGTTGTACAGTGCCATATTTCCCATTCCATCCTAACGGAAACCCAGAGGGTTTTCATTTTCTTGGAATAGAAACACCATTATATTAATCAAATTAATTAAGCAAGTACCAGTGAAATGTTTGGACACAGCTACTCATTCAAGGATCTTTCTATATTTTTACTATTTTCTACATTGTAGAATAATAGTGAAGACATCACAACTATGAAATAGCACACACGGATTAAGTTAAGGAAAATTTCTTATTTAGGACAGCCTACGCCTTCCTCCCTGTCAGGGGAATTGAACCCTGGTCTCCGGTGTGCCTGCATTCTTTCGTACTGCAGCTAATGAAGGCTATTAAATGCTTCTGAAAGATGCCCTCTGGTGGTCAACTAGCACTAACTAGCATTAATGGCACCAGTGGGTCACTCTTAAATAACGTACAATAGAATTATGCGGTACCATGCAAGCGCGCCACTGCAAGTTTTAAAGGACGAACCACTGTACAACTTCTACGCACGCACATACACACACAACACTGAACTATTCCTTCAAGTGGTAAAAATACATACACACGTCTGTTTGTATGCTTGTATGAACTACAAAATGCAGAAGAGAAGTCCACTCTCTTGACTGTGTGCCATTAAACATTAGAAGTTGGGGTCTCAACTACTGTGAGATGGCACCCATTCAGCCTGAGCCAGCCTCACTCTCCCTATCGCCAAACCCATTCCATTAGCACTCCATTATAGGACACACTATCAAAGAGAGAAAACCCACCGCCAGCTTTTTATACACCTTATTACGGCTGAATAAATCATTTTCATCGATGCACCAAAAAAAGGATAATATTATCGCACAGCTTTCTCCATCTGCTGTGCGTGACTAGTTTGCTACACACGTGACCAAAGCTTCAAAGGACAAGTTAACCTCCTTCAACTCCTGATTTCCATAACAACAGTCTGGAGTTGTTTCTTTGTGACATGCGTCAGGCTGCATGCATTATTAGCACAATGCCTCTTCCTCCTGGAGTGGAGCCACTCAGTGATTACATGCACTTGAAACAGTAGTGGGCAACAATCTTTTTAGTGAATTCACTGCCTGCTGATAAATTAATAAAAAAGATACAATTTCTAGAAAAATTGCAATATACACTCCCATATGTATTTATTTGGACAGTGGAGCTATAACATTTAATTTGTCTCTAGACTCTAGCATTTTTGGATTTCATATGAGGCGAAAATATACAGCATTTGTAACATTTTATTTGAGGGTATTTTCATACATACGTCTGTTTTATATAAGATATAAGATGGCACCGATGGAGAAGGTCAACATCTTACAAGTCTTTATACTATTTTCACATATGACCGCTAAGCACTTTTGGACATCGATTTTGACTTCGACCATGCTGGTCATTTATGAACATTTGAACATCTTGGCCATGTTCTGTTATAATCTCCACCCGGCACAGCCAGAAGAGGACTGGCCACCCCACATAGCCTGGTTCCTCTCTAGGTTTCTTCCTAGGTTTTGGCCTTTCTAGGGAGTTTTTCCTAGCCACCGTGCTTCTACACCTGCATTGCTTGCTGTTTGGGGTTTTAGGCTGGGTTTCTGTACAGCACTTTGAGATATCAGCTGATGTACGAAGGGCTATATAAATACATTTGATTTGATTTGATTTGACTTCAAATTCGACTTAAACTCCAACTGTTTATTTTTTCACTCCAGATGCTATTCCTATGTTTTATGAGCTACCAAAACGCCGCCGGCGTAGACATGCTAGATGGGCTGGCACCCTTGTGAAACTGTGATGCAGAGAAAATCGTTGGGCACTCCACCCCGTTTTATTGGCAAATGTACAGTCACTCTAGAATAAGATGAATGACCTTCGTTTGAGAGTCACCTACAAGAGAGACTTGTTCACAGAACTCAGTGGTTTCTCCATCTTCATGAAGCAACTGCTTCCAGTGTGAAGAAAAATCTGACATTAAAACAATTCTACCTCACTTCT
>NW_026278867.1:0-12436 GCF_023373465.1 Oncorhynchus keta | reverse complement strand
CATCGGGCTGAGACTGTCGTTATTCATTCACCACGACCCTACAATTATTTAAAGGTTTCTGTGACCTACAGATGCATATCTGTGTTCCCAGTCATGTGAAATCCATAGATTAGGGCCTAATGAATTTATATCAATTGACAGATTTTCTTATATGAGCTGTAACTCGGTAACATATTTGAAATAGTTGCATGTTAAGTTGATATTTTTGGAGGGAGGGAGGGAGGAGGGGGGGGAGGGAGAGAGAAAAATCCCCGAGATTATCCTAATTGCCTGATCAGTAGATTGTGAGAGGGCTCCCAAGTGGCACAGTGGTCTAAGGCACTGCATCTCAATGCTAGAGGCGTCAGTGCTACAGACACCCTGGTTCGAATCCAGGCTCTATCATCAATGGAGCTGTAATTGGGAGTCCCTTAGGGCGGCGCACACTGGCTCAGAGCGTCGCTCGGGTTTGGCCGGGGGTAGGCCATCATTGTAATTAATAAATATATTCTTAACCGACTTGCCTAGTTAAATAAAATAAATATATATATAATTTTACAAAACGGGAAAAAATATTTTTAAGTGAATGACTAGCCTTGATATGTATATCTTGGTTTATTGCTATGTATATCTTGGTTTATGATATGTATATCTTGGTTTATTGATATGTATATCTTGATTTTATTGATATGTATATCTTGGTTTTATTGTATATCTTGATTTATTGCTATGCATATCCCATAATCGAACATCTTCTGTATCAGATTTGAAATTAAAAAGAAACTGAAGACGGCGAAGAAGAAGGAGAAAGAAGAGAAGAGGAAGAAGGAGAAAGAAGAGAAGAGGAAGAAGGATGAGGAAGAACGGAAGAAGCGAGAGAGATCATCCGGTCATCATGAAGACCGGACTCCATCAGGACCTGCAAGTGGTGAGTTTATCTTCTGAAAACATTTCTAAAGACTCATTGTGCAGGAGTACGACGTATTAGAGGTAGATATGTAGAAGGCAGGAGTAAAGTGACTAGGCATCAGGATAGATCATAATAAGGTATTAGAGGTAGATATGTACATGAAGGCAGGGTAAAGTGACTAGGCATCAGGATGAGATCAATAATAAGGTATTAGAGGTAGAGTATGTACATGAAGGCAGGGTAAAGAGACTAGGCATCAGGATAGATAATAATAAGGTATTTGAGGTAGATATGTACGTGAAGGCAGGAGTAAAGTGACGAGGCATCAGGATAGATAATAATAAGGTATTATGAGGTAGATATGTACATGAAGGCAGGGTAAAGGTGACTAGGCATCAGGATAGATAATAATAAGGTATTAGAGGTAGGTATGTACATGAAGGCAGGAGTAAAGTGACTGAGGCATCAGGATAGATGATAATAAGGTATTTGAGGTAGATATGTACATGAAGGCAGGGTAAAGTGACTAGGCATCAGGATAGATCATAATAAGGTATTAGAGGTAGATATGTACATGAAGGCAGGGTAAAGTGACATCAGGATAGATCATAATAAGGTATTAGAGGTAGGTATGTACATGAAGGCAGGGTAAAGAGACTAGGCATCAGGATAGATAATAATAAGGTATTTGAGGTAGATATGTACGTGAAGGCAGGGTAAAGTGACGAGGCATCAGGATAGATAATAATAAGGTATTAGAGGTAGGTATGTACATGAAGGCAGGGTAAAGAGACTAGGCATCAGGATAGATAATAATAAGGTATTAGAGGTAGGTATGTACATGAAGGCAGGAGTAAAGTGACTAGGCATCAGGATAGATAATAATAAGGTATTAGAGGTAGGTATGTACATGAAGGCAGGGTAAAGTGACTAGGCATCAGGATAGATAATAATAAGGTATTAGAGGTAGATATGTACATGAAGGCAGGGTAAAGAGACTAGGCATCAGGATAGATAATAATAAGGTATTTGAGGTAGATATGTACATGAAGGCAGGGTAAAGTGACGAGGCATCAGGATAGATAATAAGGTATTAGAGTATATGTACATGAAGGCAGGGTAAAGTGACAGGGCATCAGGATAGATAATAATAAGGTATTTGAGGTAGGTATGTACATGAAGGCAGGGTAAAGTGACGAGGCATCAGGATAGATAATAATAAGGTATTTGAGGTATATATGTACATGAAGGCAGGGTAAAGTGACGAGGCATCAGGATAGATAATAATAAGGTATTTGAGGTAGGTATGTACATGAAGGCAGGGTAAAGAGACTAGGCATCAGGATAGATAATAATAAGGTATTTGAGGTAGATATGTACATGAAGGCAGGGTAAAGTGACTAGACATCAGGATAGATAATAATAAGGTATTTGAGGTAGATATGTACATGAAGGCAGGGTAAAGTGACTAGACATCAGGATAGATAATAATAAGGTATTAGAGGTAGATATGTACATGAAGGCAGGGTAAAGTGACTAGGCATCAGGATAGATAATAATAAGGTATTTGAGGTAGGTATGTACATGAAGGCAGGGTAAAGTGACTAGGCATCAGGATAGATAATAATAAGGTATTAGAGGTAGGTATGTGTACATGAAGGCAGAATTAAAGTGACGAGGCATCAGGATAGATAATAAGGTATTAGAGAGGTAGGTATGTACATGATAGTTAAAAGAGAACTAGGCATCAGGATAGATAATAATAAGGTATTAGAGGTAGGTATGTACATGAAGGCAGGAGTAAAGTGACGAGGCATCAGGATAGATAATAATAAGGTATTAGAGGTAGGTATGTACATGAAGAGCAGGGTAAAGTGACGAAGGCATCAGGATAGATCATAATAAGGTATTTGAGGTAGATATGTACATGAAGGCAGGGTAAAGTGACATCAGGATAGATCATAATAAGGTATTTGAGGTAGGTATGTACATGAAGGCAGGAGTAAAGTGACTAGGCATCAGGATAGATAATAAGGTATTTGAGGTAGATATGTACATGAAGGCAGGGTAAAGACTGACATCAGGATAAATCATAATAAGGTATTTGAGGTAGATATGTACATGAAGGCAGGGTAAAGTGACATCAGGATAAATCATAATAAGGTATTAGAGGTAGGTATGTACATGAAGGCAGGGTAAAGTGACTAGGCATCAGGATAGATAATAATAAGGTATTTGAGGTAGGTATGTACATGAAGGCAGGGTAAAGTGACTAGGCATCAGGATAGATCATAATAAGGTATTTGAGGTAGATATGTACATGAAGGCAGGGTAAAGTGACTAGGCATCAGGATAGATCATAATAAGGTATTTGAGGTAGATATGTACATGAAGGCAGGGTAAAGTGACATCAGGATAGATCATAATAAGGTATTTGAGGTAGATATGTACATGAAGGCAGGGTAAAGAGACATCAGGATAGATCATAATAAGGTATTTGAGGTAGATATGTACATGAAGGCAGGGTAAAGTGACTAGACATCAGGATAGATCATAATAAGGTATTAGAGGTAGATATGTACATGAAGACAGGGTAAAGTGACTAAACATCTGGATAGATAATAATAAGAGTAAAATAGAGAACATATTAGCAGCAGCACATGTGTGAAAGTATAGTGCATTTGGAAAGTATTCAGACCCCTTGACTTTTTCACATTTTGTTACATTACACCCTTATTCTAAAATTGATTACATTGTTTGTTACTCAGCAATCTACACACAATGCCCCATAATGACATCACAATGCCCCATAATGACATCACAATGCCCCATAATGACATCACAATGCCCCATAATGACCAAGCAAAAACTGTTTTTTAGAAATATCACATTTGCATAAGTATTCAGACCTTCTACTCAGTGCTTTGTTGAAGCACCTTTGGCAGCGATTACAGTCTCAAGTCTTCTTGGGTATGACGCTACAAGCTTGGCACACCTGTATTTGGGGAGTTTCTTCCATTCTTCTCTGCAGATCCTCTCAAGCTCTGTCAGGTTTGGATGGGGAGCGTCGCTGCACAGCTATTTTCAGGTCTCTTCAGAGATGTTCGATTGGGTTCAAGGCTGGGCAACTCAAGGACATTCAGAGACTTGTCCCGAAGCCACTCCTGCTTTGTCTTGGCTGTGTGTTTTAGTGTCATTCGTCTGTTGGAAGGTGAACCATCGCCCCAGTCTGAGGTCCTGAGTGCTCTGGAGCAGGTTTTCATCAAGGTTCTCTCTGTACTTTTCTCTGTTCATCTTTCCCTCGATCCTGACTAGTCTCCCAGTCCCTGCAGCTGAAAACCATCCCCCACAGCATGATGATGATGATGATGACATCATGGTGCCAGGTTTCCTCCTGACATGATACTTGGCATTCGAGGCCAAGGAGTTCAATCTTTGTTTCATCAGACCAGAGAATCTTGTTTCTCATGGTCTGAGAGTTATTAGGTGGCTTTTGCCAAACTACAAGCGGACTGTAATGTGCCTTTTACTGAGGAGTGGCTTCCATCTGGCCAGTCTACCATAAAGGCCTGATTGGTGGAGTGCTGCAGAGATGGTTGTCCTTCTGGAAGTTTCTCCCATCTCCACAGAGGATCTCTAGAGCTCTGTCAGAGTGACCATCAGATTCTTGGTAACCTCCCTGACCAAGGCCCTTCTCCCTGATTGGTCAGTTTGGCTGGGTAACCAGCTATAGGAAGAGTCTTGGTGGTTCCAAACTTCTTCCAGTTCCGTGGAGGCCACGAATGACCCTAAGGAATACCTAGGATAGGTTAAAGTAATCCTTCTCACCCCCTAAAGATTTGGATGCACTATTGTAAAGTGGCTGTTCCACTGGATGGCATAAGGTGAATGCACCAATTTGTAAGTCGCTCTGGATAAGAGTGTCTGCTAAATGACTTAAATGCAATGATGTGATGCTACTGTGTTCTTGGGGAAATTCAATGCTGCAGACATTTGTTGGTACTCTTCCCCAGGTCTGTGCCTTGACACAATTATTTCAACCTCTATCCTGCATGTCTGCACAAAAAAACAAACCATGTCAACTGTGGGACCTTTATATAGACAGGTGTGTGCCTTTCCAAATCATGTCCAATCAATTGCATTTACCACAGATGGACTCCAATCAAGTTGTAGAAATATCTCAAGGATGATCAATGGAACCAGGAACCTGAGCTAAATTTGAAGTCTCATAGCAAAGGGTCTGAATACTTATGTAAATAAGCAATTTCTGTTTGTTTTTTTAAAATATATTTGCTAAAAGTTATAAAAAAAACTGTTTCCGCTCTGCCATTATGGGGTATTGTGATGTCATTATGGGGTATTGTGATGCCATTATGGGGTATTGTGATGTCATTATGAGGTATTGTGATGTCATTATGGGGTATTGTGTGTAGATTGATGAGGGGTGAAAAATTATTTAATCCATTTTAGAATTAGGCTGTAATGTAACACAATGTGGAGAAAGTCATTTTAAATACTTTCCCAATGTGCTGTATATTTTAAACAAAACACACCACATTGTGTTCCATAGTCCTTACAGGTACTTTGTGACTACATTCTCCTGCAGGTTATGTCCCACAACAAGGAGAGGAGAACTAAACGGGATGAGAAGCTGGATAAAAAGTCTCAGGCCATGGAGGAACTGAAAGCGGAGAGGGAGAAGAAGAAAACGAGGACAGCGGAGCTCCTGCCGAAGCGGCAGCCTCTGAAGACCAGCGAGGTGTACTCTGACGACGAGGAGGAGGAGGAAGAGGAGGAAGACAAATCCTCAGTAAAGAGCGATCGCAGTTCACGCTCTTCATCTTATTCCGAAGACGAAGAGTGAGTATCTGTCCATCAGCTGTGGGTTTATTTTATATTTTTTATTAAAGTGTTCCTGGTAGTACTGGAGCTCAATGTTAAACACTGCAAATTAGTAGTTCCTTAATAGGTCTATATTACTTTATATTGAATTTGGTCTTGAAGATTTAGTTGGTCTAAGAAATCCCATTTCAGTAACCTTGTAACTTAGCAAAAAAGATATATATTTTTTGACTATTTGAAACCTTTCTGCTTGACCAGCGATCAGTGACCAGCGATCAGTGACCAGCGATCAGTGACCAACGATCAGTGACCAGCGATCAGTGACCAACGATCAGTGACCAACGATCAGTGACCAACGATCAGTGACCAACGATCAGTGACCAACGATCAGTGACCAATGTTTCTATGTTTTCTGTCTCGGGCTGTTTCCAGGAAAGAGGAGACTCCACCAAAGTCTCAGCCCGTGTCGCTGCCAGACGAGCTGAACCGCGTCCGCCTGTCTCGCCACAAACTGGAGCGCTGGTGCCACATGCCGTTCTTCCAGAAGACCGTCAGCGGCTGCTTCGTACGGATCGGCATCGGGAGCAGTAGTAGCAAACCAGTTTACAGGGTAACCAGATGCTGTTTCCCCTGAGACAGATTTAAAAGTCCTACCCCACTCTCCTTTTTCACCTCATTTGTCACCTGATTTACTGAACAAAGGCACATCTCAATAGGTGGTCCAGGTGTCCACATGGCATGGGGGTGGGGGGTGGGGGTAGGTGGGGGTGGGGGTGGGGGTGGGGTGGGGGTGGGGGTGGGGTGGGGGTGGGGTGGGGGTGGGGTGGGGTGGGGGTGGGGGGGGGTGGGGGTGGGGGTGGGGGTGGGGTGGGGGGTGGTGGGGGGTGGGGGTGGGGGTGGGGTGGGGTGGGGTGGGGGTGGGTGGGGGTGGGGGTGGGGTGGGGTGGGGTGGGGGGGGTGGGGGTGGGGTGGGGGTGGGGGTGGGGGTGGGGGTGGGGGTGGGTGGGGGTGGGGGTGGGGGTGGGGGTGGGTGGGGGTGGGGTGGGGTGGGGTGGGGGGTGGGGGTGGGGTGGGGGGTGGTGGGGGTGGGGGTGGGGGTGGGGGTGGGGTGGGGGTGGGGTGGGGAGGGGGTGGGGGTGGGGGTGGGGGTGGGGGTGGGGGTGGGGGGGGAGGCTTCCTCCTTAGTTCTCTATTTGCTCCTCTTTTGTTCCTCAGGCAAGATGGAGGCTGAGGACATCAGAGGGCACCGGCCTACTACTCCTTGAAGTTTGCAATTGTGTCAAAAAAACATATTTTCTTTACCCTTATGCGTGTGTACATTACTGTATTAATTTGTGGGATATTATTTACAACAGTAAAAGTTATTTAATTATATATATATATATTTTTTTAATAGCTTGAGTGCATGTTTAAACCTGGTCCGAGGCTGAAAATCCTGCTCAATGGTGAATCTCCTTGTCTGGGAAACCTATTCCTATTTAACTCTGCTATTTTCAGTTCTGTCCGATAATGAGTATTTCTTGTAATTCCCTGTGACAAGGTGGCTGAGATAGTTGACGTGGTAGAGACGGCTAAAGTGTACCAGTTGGGAACGACCCGGACCAACAAAGGACTACAGTTACAGTACGACATCCTTCATTTAAAAGTACTCGCCTCTTACATGCTACCACCCTTGGCTTCTCTTCTTCCTGTTTCTTTCCACCTCCTCTTCCTGTTTCTCTCTCCTCTTACCTGCTACCACCCTTGGCTTCTCTTCTTCCTGTTTCTTTCCACCTCCTCTTCCTGTTTCTCTCTCCTCTTACCTGCTACTACCCTTGGCTTCTCTTCTTCCTGTTTCTCTCCACCTCCTCTTCCTGTTGTTCTCTCTCTCTCTCTCCTCTTCCTGTTTCTCTTTCTTTCTCCTCCTCCTGTCTTTCTCTCCTCTTCCTGTTTCTCTTTCTCTCCTCTTCCTGTTTCTCTTTCTTTCTCCTCCTCCTGTCTTTCTCTCCTCCTCCTTCTCTCTTCCTGTTTCTCTCCACCTCCTCTTCCTGTTTCTCTCTCTCTCTCCTCTTCCTGTTTCTATTTCTCTCTCCTCTCTTTCTCTCCTCCTCCTCATCTCTTCCTGTTTCTCTCTCCTCATCTCTTCCTGTTTCTCTCTCCTCATCTCTTCCTGTTTCTCTCTCATCTCTTCCTGTTTCTCTCTCCTCCTCTTTCTCTCCTCCTCCTCATCTCTTCCTGTTTCTCTCCTCATCTCTTCCTGTTTCTCTCTCCTCATCTCTTCCTGTTTCTCTCTCCTCATCTCTTCCTGTTTCTCTCTCCTCATCTCTTCCTGTTTCTCTCTCCTCCTCTTTCTCTCCTCCTCCTCATCTCTTCCTGTTTCTCTCCTCATCTCTTCCTGTTTCTCTCCTCATCTCTTCCTGTTTCTCTCCTCATCTCTTCCTGTTTCTCTCTCCTCCTCTCTTCCTGTTTCTCTCTCCTCCTCTCTTCCTGTTCTCTCTCCTCCTCTCTTCCCGTTTCGATATTTCTGTCTCTTCGTCTGTGACGGTTTCTCTGTGCCCTGTCCCATAATCTCTCTCCTCTAGGCATGGTGGTGATACCCGAGTCTTCAGACTGGAGTTTGTATCCAATCAGAGTTCACAGAAAACGAGTTCATGAAGTGGAAGGGCGGTGAGCTGACTGGAAGGGAGCATGCTGATTGGATGGTTGACTTGAGGAAGCGGGAAAGGAGATTTCTGGTTGGTTGGATGGTTGACTTGAGGAATTACCAGAGGGAACATGCTGATTGTGGATAGAGGAGCATGGTTGCTTGAACTCTTCCTCCTGGTAGACAGCAAGATTTGTAACAATAGACGAGGGAATATCCAAAAGTTACTGGGAAAGATGAATGTTGTGGATCTTGGATGGGTGTCTCGTGGAGAAGCAGGGTTCTGTTATACCGGTTACGTCGGGCCTGTCCGGAGAGCAGAGTCTCTTGATAAGTTTTTCCTCTCTGTCTACAGATGATCATAGCCAGTATGCAGGTTCCTACTCTAGATGAGATCAATAAGAAGGAGCAGGCCATCAAAGAGGCTTTGTAACTACAAATTCAACGACAAAGACATCGAGGACGTAAGTATCTGTCTGTCTCAAATATCACCTTATTTCCTATATAGTGCACTACTTAGACCAGAGCCCTATTCTCATATAGTGCACTACTTAGACCAGAGCCCTTATTCCTATATAGTGCACTACTATAGACCAGGGCCCTATTCTCATAGTGCACTACTTTAGACCAGAGCCCTTATTCCCTATATAGTGCACTACTATAGACCAGGGCCCTTATATTCCTATAGTGCACTACTTTAGACCAGAGCTCTATTCCTATATAGTGCACTACTTTAGACCAGGACCCTATTCCCTATGTAGTGCACTACTTTGGACCAGGGGCCCTATTCCTATGGTGCACTACTTTTGACCAGAGCCCTATTCCCTATATAGTACACTACTATAGACCAGGGCCCTATTCCTATATAGTGGTACTACTTTGGACCAGGAGCCCTAGTCTCTTATATTCCTATATAGTGCACTACTTTAGACCAGAGCCCTATTCTATATAGTGCTACTTCAGACCAGGACCATATTCCCTATATAGTACTACTATAGACCAGGACCCTATTCCCTATATAGTGCACTATATAGCCTCTGGTTTAAAAGTAGCGGGCACTATATGTGCCCTCTGGTTTAAAGTAGTGCACTATATAGCCCCTGGTTTAAAGTAGTGCACTATATAGCCCTCTGGTTTAAAGTAGTGCACTATATAGCCCCTGGTTTAAAGTAGTGCACTATATCGGGAATAGGGCTCTGGTCTAAAGTAGTGCACGGTTTCCTAGAACGGCAAGCGAGGCGGCCATCTCTGTCGGCGCCCGGAAGTATCAAGTCTATATAGGGAATAGGGCTCTGGTTCAAAGTAGTGCACTATATAGGAATAGGCTCGGTCTGTAGTAGTACTACATAGGGAATAGGGCTCTGGTCTATAGTAGTGTACTATATAGGGGATAGGGCTCTGGTCTAAAGTAGTTGCACTATATAGGGAATGAGGCTCTGGTCTAAAGTAGTATACTATAAAGAATGAGGAGCTCTAGTCTAAAGTAGTGTACTATAGGGAATAGGGCTCTGGTCACAAAAAAATGATGCACTATATAGGGAATAGGGCTCTGGTCTAAAGTAGTACTATAGGGAATAGGGCTCTGGTCTAAGTAGTGTACTATATAGGAATAGGGCTCTGGTGCAAAGTAGTACTATATAGAATAGGGCTCTGGTCACAAGTAGTGGCCTATATAGGGAATAGGGCTCTGGTCTGAAGTAGTGCACTATAGGGAATAGGGCTCTGGTCTAAAAACAGTATGTACTATATAGGGAATAGGGCTCTGGTCACAAGTAGTGTACTATATAGGAATGGGCTCAGAGTCTAAAGTAAGTACTATAGGGAATAGGGCTCTGGTCTAAGTAATTGTACTATAGGAATAGGGCTCTGGTCTAAAGTAGTGCATTATATAAGAATAGGGCTCTGGTCTAAAGTAATTAACTATATAGGGAATAGGGCCCTGGTCTAAAGTAGTGTACTATATAGGGAATAGGGCTCTGGTCTAAAGTAGTGTACTATATAGAGGAATAGGGCTCTGGTCGAAAGTAGTGTACTATACTTAGGGAATAGGGCTCTGGTCTAAAAGTAGTGTACTATATAGGGGATAGGGCTCTGGTCTAAAGTAGTGTACACTATAGGGAATGAGGCTCTGGTCACAAGTAGTGTACTATACTAGGGAATAGGGCTCTGGTCTAAAGTAGTAGCCTATAGGGGAATAGGGCTCTGGTCTAAAGTAGTACTGCTGGGGCCGGGCTCTGGTCACAAAGTAGTGTACTAGGGGAATAGGGCTCTGGTCGCAAAGTAATTGTACTATATAGGGAATAGGGCTCTGGTCTAAAGTAGTACTATATAGGAGAATAGGGCTCTGGTCTAGTAGTATGCTATATGAGAATAGGAGCTCTAGTCTAAAGGTAGTGGCTGCTATAGGGAATAGGGCTCTGGTCTAAAGTAATTGTACTATAGGGAATAGAATTCTGGTCTAGTAGTACTATGAGAATGAGGCTCTGATCACGGTAATTGTACTATATAGGAATAGGGCTCTGGTCTAAAGTAATTGCACTATATAGGAATAGGGCTCTGGTCTAAAGTAGTGTACTATATACTTAGGGAATAGGGCTCTGGTCTAAAAAGTAGTGTACTATATATAGAATAGGGCTCTGGTCTATAGTAGTGCACTATATAGGGAATAGGGCTCTGGTTTAAGTAGTACCACTATATAGGGAATAGGGCTCTGGTCTATAGTAATTGTACTATATAGGGAATAGGGCTCTGGTCTAAAGTAGTACCACTATATAGGGAATAGGGCTCTGGTCTAAATAGTACCACTATATGGGAATAGGGCTCTGGTCTAAAGTAGTACACTATAGAAATAGGGCTCTGGTCTAAAGTAGTGCACTATATAGGGAATAGGGCTCTGGTCTAAAGTAGTACTATATAGGAATAGGGCTCTGGTCTAAAGTAGTGTACTATATAGGGAATAGGGCTCTGGTCTAAAGTAGTGCACTATATAGGGAATAGGGCTCTGGTCTAAAGTAGTGTACTATATAGGGAATAGGGCTCTGGTCTAAAGTAGTACCACTATATAGGAATAGGGCTCTGGTCTAAAGTAGTGTACTATATAGGGAATAGGGCTCTGGTCTAAAGTACTATATAGAATAGGACTCTGGTCTATAGGGAATAGGGCTCTGGTCTAAAGTAATTGCACTATATAGGGAATAGGGCTCTGGTCTAAAGTAATTGCACTATATAGGGAATAGGGCTCTGGTCTAAAAGTAGTAATTGTACTATATAGGGAATAGGAGCTCTGGTCTAAAGTAGTGTACTATATAGGGAATAGGGCTCTGGTCTAAAGTAGTGTACTATATAGGGAATAGGGCTCTGGTCAAAAAGTAGTGCACTATATAGGGAATAGGGCTCTATATAGGGAATAGTAGTACTATATAGGGAATAGGGCTCTGGTCTAAAGTAATTGTACTATATAGGGGATAGGGCTCTGGTCTAAGTAGTGTACTATAGAGTAGGACTCTGGTCTAAGGGGACTATATAGGAGGGCTCTGGTCTCTAGTAGTGTACTATATAGGGGATAGGGCTCTAGTCTATAGTGTGCACTATATAGGGAATAGGGCTCTGTTATAGTAGTTACTATATAGGGCCCTGGTCTATAGTAGTGTACTATATAGGGAATAGGGCTCTGGTCTAAAGTAGTTGTACTATATAGGGATAGGGCTCTGGTCTAATAGTAAGTGTACTATATGGGGATAGGGCTCTGGTCTAATAGTAGTGTACTATATAGGGGATAGGGCATCTGGTCACATAGTAGTGTACTATATAGGGAATAGGGCTCTGGTCTATAGTAGTGTACTATAGGGGATAGGGCTTCTGAGTCTAAAGTAGTGCACTATATAGGGAATAGGGCTCTCACGGTCTGCTAGTAGTTGTACTATATAGGGAATAGGGCTCTGGTCTAAAGTAGTTGTACTATATAGGGGATTAGGGCTCTGGTCTATGAGTAGTTGTACTATATAGGGGATAGGGCTCTGGTCTATAGTAGTGTACTATATAGGGGATAGGGCTACCGGTGCTATAGTAGTGCACTATATAGG
>NW_026278866.1:0-24410 GCF_023373465.1 Oncorhynchus keta | reverse complement strand
AGGAACCATCTAACACCCCAGTTTCTCCTGTAGACTACAGTCAGGGTGAGGAACCATCTAACATCCCAGTTTCTCCTGTAGACTACAGTCAGGATGAGGAACCATCTAACATCCCAGTTTCTCCTGTAGACTACAGTCAGGATGAGGAACCATCTAACATCCCAGTTTCTCCTGTAGACTACAGTCAGGATGAGGAACCATCTAACATCCCAGTTTCTCCTGTAGACTACAGTCAGGGTGAGGAACCATCTAACATCCCAGTTTCTCCTGGCCTGTAGACTACAGTCAGGATGAGGAACCATCTAACACCCCAGTTTCTCCTGTAGACTACAGTCAGGATGAGGAACCATCTAACATCCCAGTTTCTCCTGTAGACTACAGTCAGGATGAGGAACCATCTAACATCCCAGTTTCTCCTGTAGACTACAGTCAGGATGAGGAACCATCTAACATCCCAGTTTCTCCTGTAGACTAGTCAGGATGAGGAACCATCTAACATCCCAGTTTCTCCTGTAGACTACAGTCAGGATGAGGAACCATCTAACATCCCAGTTTATCCTGTAGACTACAGTCAGGATGAGGAACCATCTAACATCCCAGTTTCTCCTGTAGACTACAGTCAGGATGAGGAACCATCTAACATCCCAGTTTCTCCTGTAGACTACAGTCAGGATGAGGAACCATCTAACATCCCAGTTTCTCCTGTAGACTACAGTCAGGATGAGGAACCATCTAACATCCCAGTTTCTCCTGTAGACTACAGTCAGGATGAGGAACCATCTAACATCCCAGTTTCTCCTGTAGACTACAGTCAGGGTGAGGAACCATCTAACATCCCAGTTTCTCCTGTAGACTACAGTCAGGATGAGGAACCATCTAACATCCCAGTTTCTCCTGTAGACTACAGTCAGGATGAGGAACCATCTAACACCCCAGTTTCTCCTGTAGACTACAGTCAGGGTGAGGAACCATCTAACACCCCAGTTTCTCCTGTAGACTACAGTCAGGGTGAGGAACCATCTAACATCCCAGTTTCTCCTGTAGACTACAGTCAGGATGAGGAACCATCTAACATCCCAGTTTCTCTGGCTGTAGACTACAGTCAGGATGAGGAACCATCTAACATCCCAGTTTCTCCTGGCCTGTAGACTACAGTCAGGATGAGGAACCATCTAACATCCCAGTTTCTCCTGTAGACTACAGTCAGGATGAGGAACCATCTAACATCCCAGTTTCTCCTGTAGACTACAGTCAGGATGAGGAACCATCTAACATCCCAGTTTCTCCTGTAGACTACAGTCAGGATGAGGAACCATCTAACATCCCAGTTTCTCCTGTAGACTACAGTCAGGATGAGGAACCATCTAACATCCCAGTTTCTCCTGTAGACTACAGTCAGGATGAGGAACCATCTAACATCCCAGTTTCTCCTGTAGACTACAGTCAGGATGAGGAACCATCTAACATCCCAGTTTCTCCTGTAGACTACAGTCAGGGTGAGAGGAACCATCTAACATCCTTGAAGTCCCTGGTAGACTACAGTCAGGATGAGGAACTATCTAACATCCCAGTTTCTCCTGTAGACTACAGTCAGGATGAGGAACCATCTAACATCCCAGTTTCTCCTGTAGACTACAGTCAGGATGAGGAACCATCTAACACCCCAGTTTCTCCTGTAGACTACAGTCAGGGTGAGGAACCATCTAACATCCCAGTTTCTCCTGTAGACTACAGTCAGATGAGGAACCATCTAACATCCCAGTTTCTCCTGTAGACTACAGTCAGGATGAGGAACCATCTAACATCCCAGTTTCTCCTGGCCTGTAGACTACAGTCAGGGGATGAGGAACCATCTAACATCCCAGTTTCTCCTGTAGACTACAGTCAGATGAGGAACCATCTAACATCCCAGTTTCTCCTGTAGACTACAGTCAGGATGAGGAACCATCTAACATCCCAGTTTCTCCTGTAGACTACAGTCAGGATGAGGAACCATCTAACATCCCAGTTTCTCCTGTAGACTACAGTCAGGATGAGGAACCATCTAACATCCCAGGTAGACTACGGTCAGAAGAACCATCTAACATCCCAGTTTCTCCTGTAGACTACAGTCAGGTGAGGAACCATCTAACACCCCAGTTTCTCCTGTAGACTACAGTCAGGATGAGGAACCATCTAACATCCCAGTTTCTCCTGTAGACTACAGTCAGGATGAGGAACCATCTAACATCCCAGTTTCTCCTGGACTACAGTCAGATGAGGAACCATCTAACATCCCAGTTTCAGACTCAGGATGAGGAACCATCTAACATCCCAGTTTCTCCTGTAGACTACAGTCAGGAGAGGAACCATCTAACATCAGAGGAACCATCTAACATCCCAGCTTCTCCTGTAGACTACAGTCAGATGAGGAACCATCTAACATCCCAGGACTGTCAGGAAGGAACCATCTAACATCCCAGTTTCCCTGTAGACTACAGTCAGGGTGAGGAACCATCTAACATCCCAGTTTCTCCTGTAGACTACAGTCAGGGTGAGGAACCATCTAACATCCCAGTTTCTCCTGTAGACTACAGTCAGATGAGGAACCATCTAACATCCCAGTTTCTCCTGTAGACTACAGTCAGGATGAGGAACCATCTAACATCCCAGTTTCCTGGCCTGTAGACTACAGTCAGGGTGAGGAAACCATCTAACATCCCAGTTTCTCCTGTAGACTACAGTCAGGGTGAGGAACCATCTAACATCCCAGTTTCTCCTGTAGACTACAGTCCAGGATGAGGAACCATCCATCCCCAGTTTCTCCTGTAACATCAGGATGAGGAACCATCTAACATCCCAGTTTCTCCTGTAGACTACAGTCAGGGTGAGGAACCATCTAACATCCCAGTTTCTCCTGGCCTAGACTACGGTCAGGATGAGGAACCATCTAACATCCCAGTTTCTCCTGTAGACTACAGTCAGGATGAGGAACCATCTAACATCCCAGTTTCTCCTGTAGACTACAGTCAGGATGAGGAACCATCTAACATCCCAGTTTCTCCTGTAGACTACGGTCAGGATGAGGAACCATCTAACATCCCAGTTTCTCCTGTAGACTATAGTCAGGTGAGGAACCATCTAACATCCCAGTTTCTCCTGTAGACTATAGTCAGGATGAGGAACCATCTAACATCCCAGTTTCTCCTGTAGACTACAGTCAGGATGAGGAACCATCCATCTAGGACCATCTAACATCAGTTTCTCCTGTAGACTACAGTCAGGATGAGGAACCATCTAACATCCCAGTTTCTCCTGTAGACTACAGTCAGGATGAGGAACCATCTAACACCCCAGTTTCTCCTGTAGACTACAGTCAGGATGAGGAACCATCTAACATCCCAGTTTCTCCTGTAGACTACAGTCAGGATGAGGAACCATCTAACATCCCAGTTTCTCCTGTAGACTACAGTCAGGATGAGGAACCATCTAACATCCCAGTTTCTCCTGTAGACTACAGTCAGGATGAGGAACCATCTAACATCTAACATCCCCCCAGTTTCTCCTGTAGACTACAGTCAGGATGAGGAACCATCTAACATCCCAGTTTCTCCTGTAGACTACAGTCAGGATGAGGAACCATCTAACATCCCAGTTTCTCCTGTAGACTACAGTCAGGATGAGGAACCATCTAACATCCCAGTTTCTCCTGTAGACTACAGTCAGGATGAGGAACCATCTAACATCCCAGTTTCTCCTGTAGACTACAGTCAGGATGAGGAACCATCTAACACCCCAGTTTCTCCTGTAGACTACAGTCAGGATGAGGAACCATCTAACATCCCAGTTTCTCCTGTAGACTACAGTCAGGATGAGGAACCATCTAACATCCCAGTTTCTCCTGTAGACTACAGTCAGGATGAGGAACCATCTAACATCCCAGTTTCTCCTGGCCTGTAGACTACAGTCAGGATGAGGAACCATCTAACATCCCAGTTTCTCCTGTAGACTACAGTCAGGATGAGGAACCATCTAACATCCCAGTTTCTCCTGTAGACTACAGTCAGGATGAGGAACCATCTAACATCCCAGTTTCTCCTGTAGACTACGGTCAGGATGAGGAACCATCTAACATCCCAGTTTCTCCTGTAGACTACAGTCAGGATGAGGAACCATCTAACATCCCAGTTTCTCCTGTAGACTACAGTCAGGATGAGGAACCATCTAACATCCCAGTTTCTCCTGTAGACTACAGTCAGGATGAGGAACCATCTAACATCCCAGTTTCTCCTGTAGACTACGGTCAGGATGAGGAACCATCTAACATCCCAGTTTCTCCTGTAGACTACGGTCAGGATGAGGAACCATCTAACACCCCAGTTTCTCCTGTAGACTACAGTCAGGATGAGGAACCATCTAACATCCCAGTTTCTCCTGTAGACTACAGTCAGGATGAGGAACCATCTAACATCCCAGTTTCTCCTGTAGACTACAGTCAGGATGAGGAACCATCTAACATCCCAGTTTCTCCTGGTACAGTCAGGTGAGAACCATCTAACACCCCAGTTTCTCCTGTAGACTACAGTCAGGATGAGGAACCATCTAACATCAGGGTGAGGAACCATCTAACATCCCAGTTTCTCCTGTAGACTACGGTCAGGATGAGGAACCATCTAACATCCCAGTTTCTCCTGTAGACTAGTCAGGATGAGGAACCATCTAACATCCCAGTTTCTCCTGTAGACTACAGTCAGGATGAGGAACCATCTAACATCCCAGTTTCTCCTGTAGACTACAGTCAGGATGAGGAACCATCTAACATCCCAGTTTCTCCTGTAGACTAGTCAGGATGAGGAACCATCTAACATCCCAGTTTCTCCTGTAGACTACAGTCAGGATGAGGAACCATCTAACATCCCAGTTTCTCCTGTAGACTACAGTCAGGGTGAGGAACCATCTAACACCCCAGTTTATCCTGTAGACTACAGTCAGGATGAGGAACCATCTAACATCCCAGTTTCTCCTGTAGACTACAGTCAGGATGAGGAACCATCTAACATCCCAGTTTCTCCTGTAGACTAGTCAGGGTGAGGAACCATCTAACACCCCAGTTTATCCTGTAGACTACAGTCAGGATGAGGAACCATCTAACATCCCAGTTTCTCCTGTAGACTACAGTCAGGATGAGGAACCATCTAACATCCCAGTTTCTCCTGTAGACTACAGTCAGGATGAGGAACCATCTAACATCCCAGTTTCTCCTGTAGACTACAGTCAGGATGAGGAACCATCTAACATCCCAGTTTCTCCTGTAGACTACAGTCAGGATGAGGAACCATCTAACATCCCAGTTTCTCCTGTAGACTACGGTCAGGATGAGGAACCATCTAACATCCCAGTTTCTCCTGGAGTCAGGATGAGGAACCATCTAACATCCCAGTTTCTCCTGTAGACTACAGTCAGGATGAGGAACCATCTAACATCCCAGTTTCTCCTGGCCTGTAGACTACAGTCAGGATGAGGAACCATCTAACATCCCAGTTTCTCCTGTAGACTACAGTCAGGATGAGGAACCATCTAACATCCCAGTTTCTCCCTGTAGACTACGGTCAGGATGAGGAACCATCTAACATCCCAGTTTCTCCTGTAGACTACGGTCAGGATGAGGAACCATCTAACATCAGTTTCTCCTGTAGACAGTCAGGATGAGGAACCATCTAACACCCCAGTTTCTCCTGTAGACTACAGTCAGGATGAGGAACCATCTAACATCCCAGTTTCTCCTGTAGACTACAGTCAGGATGAGGAACCATCTAACATCCCAGTTTCTCCTGTAGACTACGGTCAGGATGAGGAACCATCTAACATCCCAGTTTCTCCTGTAGACTACAGTCAGGATGAGGAACCATCTAACATCCCAGTTTCTCCTGTAGACTACAGTCAGGATGAGGAACCATCTAACATCCCAGTTTCTCCTGTAGACTACAGTCAGGATGAGGAACCATCTAACATCCCAGTTTCTCCTGTAGACTACAGTCAGGATGAGGAACCATCTAACATCCCAGTTTCTCCCTGTAGACTACAGTCAGGATGAGGAACCATCTAACATCCCAGTTTCTCCTGTAGACTACAGTCAGGATGAGGAACCATCTAACATCCCAGTTTCTCCTGTAGACTACAGAGGAAGGAACCATCTAACATCCCAGTTTCTCCTGTAGACTACAGTCAGGATGAGGAACCATCTAACATCCCAGTTTCTCCTGTAGACTACAGTCAGGATGAGGAACCATCTAACACCCCAGTTTCTCCTGTAGACTACAGTCAGGATGAGGAACCATCTAACATCCCAGTTTCTCCTGTAGACTACAGTCAGGATGAGGAACCATCTAACATCCCAGTTTCTCCTGGCCTAGACTACAGTCAGGATGAGGAACCATCTAACATCCCAGTTTCTCCTGTAGACTACGGTCAGGATGAGGAACCATCTAACATCCCAGTTTCTCCTGTAGACTACAGTCAGGATGAGGAACCATCTAACATCCCAGTTTCTCCTGTAGACTACAGTCAGGATGAGGAACCATCTAACATCCCAGTTTCTCCTGTAGACTACAGTCAGGATGAGGAACCATCTAACATCCCAGTTTCTCCTGTAGACTACAGTCAGGATGAGGAACCATCTAACATCCCAGTTTCTCCTGTAGACTACAGTCAGGATGAGGAACCATCTAACATCCCAGTTTCTCCTGTAGACTACAGTCAGGATGAGGAACCATCTAACATCCCAGTTTCTCCCTGTAGACTACAGTCAGGATGAGGAACCATCTAACATCCCAGTTTCTCCTGTAGACTACAGTCAGGATGAGGAACCATCTAACATCCCAGTTTCTCCTGTAGACTACAGTCAGGATGAGGAACCATCTAACATCCCAGTTTCTCCTGTAGACTACAGTCAGGATGAGGAACCATCTAACATCCCAGTTTCTCCTGTAGACTACAGTCAGGATGAGGAACCATCTAACATCCCAGTTTCTCCTGTAGACTACAGTCAGGATGAGGAACCATCTAACATCCCAGTTTCTCCTGTAGACTACAGTCAGGATGAGGAACCATCTAACATCCCAGTTTCTCCTGTAGACTACAGTCAGGATGAGGAACCATCTAACATCCCAGTTTCTCCTGTAGACTACAGTCAGGATGAGGAACCATCTAACATCCCAGTTTCTCCTGTAGACTACAGTCAGGATGAGGAACCATCTAACATCCCAGTTTCTCCTGTAGACTACAGTCAGGATGAGGAACCATCTAACACCCCAGTTTCTCCTGTAGACTACAGTCAGGATGAGGAACCATCTAACATCCCAGTTTCTCCTGTAGTTTGAGAACCATCCATCCCAGTTTCTCCTGTAGACTACAGTCAGGATGAGGAACCATCTAACATCCCAGTTTCTCCTGTAGACTACAGTCAGGATGAGGAACCATCTAACATCCCAGTTTCTCCTGTAGACTACAGTCAGGATGAGGAACCATCTAACATCCCAGTTTCTCCTGTAGACTACAGTCAGGATGAGGAACCATCTAACATCCCAGTTTCTCCTGTAGACTACAGTCAGGATGAGGAACCATCTAACATCCCAGTTTCTCCTGTAGACTACAGTCAGGATGAGGAACCATCTAACATCCCAGTTTCTCCTGTAGACTACAGTCAGGATGAGGAACCATCTAACATCCCAGTTTCTCCTGTAGACTACAGTCAGGATGAGGAACCATCTAACATCCCAGTTTCTCCTGTAGACTACAGTCAGGATGAGGAACCATCTAACATCCCAGTTTCTCCTGTAGACTACAGTCAGGATGAGGAACCATCTAACATCCCAGTTTCTCCTGTAGACTACGGTCAGGATGAGGAACCATCTAACATCCCAGTTTCTCCTGTAGACTAGACTCTAACAGTCAGGATGAGGAACCATCTAACATCCCAGTTTCTCCTGTAGACAGTCAGGATGAGGAACCATCTAACATCCCAGTTTCTCCTGTAGGATCAGGGTGAGGAACCATCTAACATCCCAGTTTCTCCTGTAGACTACGGTCAGGATGAGGAACCATCTAACATCCCAGTTTCTCCTGTAGACTACAGTCAGGATGAGGAACCATCTAACATCCCAGTTTCTCCTGTAGACTACGGTCAGGATGAGGAACCATCTAACATCCCAGTTTCTCCTGTAGACTACAGTCAGGATGAGGAACCATCTAACATCCCAGTTTCTCCTGTAGACTACAGTCAGGATGAGGAACCATCTAACATCCCAGTTTCTCCTGTAGACTACAGTCAGGATGAGGAACCATCTAACATCCCAGTTTCTCCTGTAGACTACAGTCAGGATGAGGAACCATCTAACATCCCAGTTTCTCCTGTAGACTACAGTCAGGATGAGGAACCATCTAACATCCCAGTTTCTCCTGTAGACTACAGTCAGGATGAGGAACCATCTAACATCCCAGTTTCTCCTGTAGACTACAGTCAGGATGAGGAACCATCTAACATCCCAGTTTCTCCTGTAGACTACAGTCAGGATGAGGAACCATCTAACATCCCAGTTTCTCCTGTAGACTACAGTCAGGATGAGGAACCATCTAACATCCCAGTTTCTCCTGTAGACTACGGTCAGGATGAGGAACCATCTAACATCCCAGTTTCTCCTGTAGACTACAGTCAGGATGAGGAACCATCTAACATCCCAGTTTCTCCTGTAGACTACAGTCAGGATGAGGAACCATCTAACATCCCAGTTTCTCCTGTAGACTACAGTCAGGATGAGGAACCATCTAACATCCCAGTTTCTCCTGTAGACTACAGTCAGGATGAGGAACCATCTAACATCCCAGTTTCTCCTGTAGACTACGTCAGGATGAGGAACCATCTAACATCCCAGTTTCTCCTGACTACGCAGGATGAGGAACCATCTAACACCCCACTCCTGTAGACTAGTCAGGATGAGGAACCATCTAACATCCCAGTTTCTCCTGTAGACTACAGTCAGGATGAGGAACCATCTAACATCCCAGTTTCTCCTGTAGACTACAGTCAGGATGAGGAACCATCTAACATCCCAGTTTCTCCTGTAGACTACGAGGATGAGGAACCATCTAACATCCCAGTTTCTCCTGTAGACTACGGTCAGGATGAGGAACCATCTAACATCCCAGTTTCTCCTGTAGACTACAGTCAGGATGAGGAACCATCTAACATCCCAGTTTCTCCTGTAGACTACAGTCAGGATGAGGAACCATCTAACATCCCAGTTTCTCCTGTAGACTACGGTCAGGATGAGGAACCATCTAACATCCCAGTTTCTCCTGTAGACTACAGTCAGGATGAGGAACCATCTAACATCCCAGTTTCTCCTGTAGACTACAGTCAGGATGAGGAACCATCTAACATCCCAGTTTCTCCTGTAGACTACAGTCAGGATGAGGAACCATCTAACATCCCAGTTTCTCCTGTAGACTACAGTCAGGATGAGGAACCATCTAACATCCCAGTTTCTCCTGTAGACTACAGTCAGGATGAGGAACCATCTAACATCCCAGTTTCTCCTGTAGACTACAGTCAGGATGAGGAACCATCTAACATCCCAGTTTCTCCTGTAGACTACAGTCAGGATGAGGAACCATCTAACATCCCAGTTTCTCCTGTAGACTACAGTCAGGATGAGGAACCATCTAACATCCCAGTTTCTCCTGTAGACTACAGTCAGGATGAGGAACCATCTTTCTCCTGTAACATCAGGATGAGGAACCATCTAACATCAGGGTGTCTTCTTTCTCCTGTAGACTACAGTCAGGATGAGGAACCATCTAACATCCCAGTTTCTCCTGTAGACTACAGTCAGGATGAGGAACCATCTAACATCCCAGTTTCTCCTGTAGACTACAGTCAGGATGAGGAACCATCTAACATCCCAGTTTCTCCTGTAGACTACAGTCAGGATGAGGAACCATCTAACATCCCAGTTTCTCCTGTAGACTACAGTCAGGATGAGGAACCATCTAACATCCCAGTTTCTCCTGTAGACTACAGTCAGGATGAGGAACCATCTAACATCCCAGAATGGCCCGTCGTTAGACAGGAGTTCCAGACAGACAGACAGAGACAGACAGACATGAAGCCACCAGACAGACAGGTGTTTAGGAGTAAATACTTTATTAACATTCTCCTTCAGCACCACTAGAGGATCAGAACTCTACAGGAAACAGAGACTCTGATCCTGGTTCCCATGGCTACGAGTGGTTAGTGAGTGAGGCAGGTGGAGACAGACCCTCCTCTCTGCTCTCCAGTCCTTAATGAGGTCCCTTTAACACCGAGGTCCCCTGAATACTGCTTAGCGGTAACTATGGTGACAGGTTCTACGTTCTCTGATCGTTTGGTAGAACCTCGTCTCCTCTGGGTCCCAACCTAAAGATATTTTACACTGTAAAAGGTTAAAATAATTGTTGACAGGGTCCTCCTCTGTTACCCAGAACACACCGCTTCACCCAGACAGCGTCCCAACAGTCTAAAGTAGCTCGTCTTCTCCTCCTCCTGATCTGAAAGACCTGGTCACCTGAAACCCAATTCCCTCATCATATATTCTTTATACTGTTTTCCTGCGCAGACGAAGGAGAGGTGAGGAGACAGAGAGGAAGAGAAGGAAGCATCTTCAGACTATTGAGATTCAGCCGGCCTGAATTCCCTCCATTATTAAAACAATTCATTTAGCGCTCTTGACAGATAGCATTTAGCCAACCGGTCACTCTAGACAGACAGTTAGCTAACCATTAGCTCTAGACAGACAGTTAGCTAACCGTTAGCTCTAAACAGACCGTTAGCTCTAGCCAGACAGTTAGCTAACCGCTAGCTCAAGACAGACAGTTAGCTAACCGTTAGCTCAAGACAGACAGTTAGCTAACCGTTAGCTCAAGACAGACAGTTAGCTAACCGTTAGCTCTAGACAGTTAGCTAACCGTTAGCTCTAGACAGACAGTTAGCTAACCGTTAGCTCTAACAGACAGTTAGCTAACCGTTAGCTCTAGACAGACAGTTAGCTAACCGTTAGCTCTAGACAGACAGTTAGCTAACCGTTAGCTCTAGACAGACAGTTAGCTAACCGTTAGCTCTAGACAGACAGTTAGCTAACCGTTAGCTCTAGACAGACAGTTAGCTAACGTTAGCTCTAGACAGACAGTTAGCTAACCGTTAGTTCTAGACAGACAGTTAGCTAACCGTTAGCTCTAGACAGACAGTTAGCTAACCGTTAGCTCTAGACAGACAGTTAGCTAACCGTTAGCTCTAGACAGACCGTTAGCCAACCGTTAGCTCTAGACAGACCGTTAGCCAACCGTTAGCTCTAGACAGACCGTTAGCCAACCGTTAGCTCTAGACAGACCGTTAGCCAACCGTTAGCTCTAGACAGACCGTTAGCCAACGCTCCAGACTACCTAGAATATAAAAATAGCAGTTGGCTCTAGACAGCCCTTGACAGGTAGCAGTTAGCTCTAGACAGACCGTTAGCCAACCGTTAGCTCTAGACAGACCGTTAGCCAACCGTTAGCTCTAGACAGACCGTTAGCCAACCGTTAGCTTAGCGCTCCAGACTACCTAGAATATAAAATAGCAGTTGGCTCTAGACAGCCCTTGACAGGTAGCAGTTAGCTCTAGACAGACAGTTAGCTAACCGTTAGCTCTAGACCGTTAGCTAACCGTTAGCTTAGCGCTCAGACTACCTAGAATATAAAATAGCATTTATCAGACATATAGAAAACATAGTGTATCTATAGCAACATCATCAATAGAAAAGCCTTCGTGGTTAGTTCCTTCATGTTAATAACATGTAATACTGGGGAAAGGTAATACTGTTTACTTCACTGTGTTAGGCATCTCTCTACTCAACATTAAGTTATACCTTCATCCCTCCATGTTCACAGCTGAGAGATGGAGGGAGGGATAGAGGAGAGATGGAGGGAGGGATAGAGGAGGGATGGAGGGAGGGATAGAGGAGGGATGGAGGGAGGGATAGAGGAGAGATGGAGGGAGGGATAGAGGAGGGATGGAGGGAGGGATGGAGGAGGGAGGGATAGAGATGGATGAAGAGGGAGGGAGGGAGGGATAGAGGGAGGATGGATGGAGGAGGGATGATAGAGGAGGGATGGAGGGAGAATAGAGGAGGGATGGAGGAGGGATAAGAGGAGGGATGGAGGGAGGGATGAAGAAGGAGGATGGAGGAGATGGAGGAGGGATGAGAGAGGAGGGATGGAGGAGGGAGGGATGAAGGGATGGATGGAAGGAAGAGGAGGGATGGAGGAGTAGGATGGAGGAGGGAGCCAGGTTGAGGAGGGATGGAGGAGGGATGATGAAGGGATGGAGCGTCTGGGAGGGATATAGGAGGGATGGAGGAGGGAGGGAAGGGAAGTGAAGGAGGGATGGAGGGAGGGAGGGATGAAGAGGATGGAGGAGGATGGAGGAGGGAGTAAGGAGGAGGGAGGGAAGTAAGAGGAGGGATGGAGGGAGGAGGATGAAAAGGATGGAGGGATGGAGGGAGGCTTTGGAGGGATGGAGGGAGGGATATATTATGGAGGGAGAGGAGGGATAAGGAGGAGGGATGAAGGATGGAGGAGGGATAGGAGGAGGGATGGAGGGAGGGGATGAGAAGGAGGGATGGAGAGGGAGGAGGGATGGAGGAGGGATGAAGGATGGAGGAGGGATGAAGGAAGGGATGAGAGGAGGGATGATAGGAGGGATAGGAGGAGGGATGGAGGGAGGGATAGAGGAGGGATGGAGGAAAGAGGATGAAGAAGGAGGGAGGATGAAGGAATGGAGGAGGGATAGAGGAGGGATGGAGGGAGGGAGGATGAAGGGATGGAGAGAGGGATGGAGGAAGGGATGGAGGAGGAGGGATGAAGGGATAGAGGAGGGATGGAGGGAGGGAGTAAGAGGAGGGGAGTAAGAGGAGGTCCATCCCAACATGTTGACCAGGTGTAGTGTGTTAGTGGTTAGATAACAGTTCATCATGAAGTTCTTTAGTCATTTCCTCAGTAGCCGAAGTGGTCACATGGTCAGTCCAACAATCCCAGGACTGGAAGGCCGTGATGGGGGATGAGAGGAGGAGGTGTGGCAGGTAGATGTCTGTCTGTAGTCCAGATCCTCCCACAACACAGCAGACCTGGTGGACAGACAGACAGACATCTATAGTAGGTCTGGAACAGAGCAGGTGTCACTCCTCAACACAGACAGACAGACGGACGGACTGACAGACGGACAGACAGACAGACAGACCTGGACAGACAGACAGACAGACAGACAGACAGACAGACAGACAGACCTGGTGGACAGACAGACAGACAGACGGACAGACAGACAGACAGACAGACAGACAGACGGACGGAGGACAGGACAGACAGACAGACAGACCTGGTGGACAGACAGACAGACATCAACACGGGCCTTCAAGCATCTCTGGGATGGAAATGGTCACATGATGTGTCCACCAGAGGGCAACAAACTAGATATTTAAGGAAGAGAGAAGAGAGCTGAGAGGAGAGCTAGAGAGGAGAGGAGAGAGCTAGAGAGGGGAGCCAGAGAGGGGAGAGAGAGGAGAGAGAGGGGGAGAGAGAGCTAGAGAGGAGAGCTAGAGGAGAGGGGGAGAGAGAAGAGAGCATAGGAGGAGAGAGCTAGAGGGGAAGAGGAGAGAAACTAGAGAGGGAGCTAGAGAGAGGAGAGCTAGAGAGGGGACTAGAAGGGGGAGGAGAGAGGAGGAGCTAGAGGAGAGGAGGGAGAGAGGAGAGCTAGAGAGGAGAACTAGAGAGGGAGGAGAGGAGAGGAGAGCTAGAGAGAGAGGAGAAGAGAGGAGAGCCAGAGAGAGGAAGCTAGAGAGGAGGAGAGCTAGAGGGGAGAGAGGAGAGCTAGAGAGGAGAGCTAGAGAGGAAACTAGAGAGAGAGAGGAAGCTAGAAGGAGAGCTAGAGAGGAGAGCTAGAGAGGGGAGAGAGAGAGACTAGAGGAGAGAGGAGAGCTAGAGAGGGGGAGAGGAGAGCTAGAGAGGGAGAGAGAGGGAGCTAGACGGGGAGGAGAGCTAGAGAGAAGAGCTAGAGAGGGGAGAAGACAGCTAGAGAGGGAGAGAGAGAGGAGCTAGAGAGGGGAGAGGAGAGAGAGAGGGGGAGAGGAGCTGAGAGAGGAGAGAGAGGGGGAGAGAGGAGAGCTAGAGAGGGGGAGAGAGAGACTAGAGAGGAGAAGCTAGAGAGGGGGAGAGAGAGAGAGCTAGAGAAGAGAGAGAAACTAAGAAGGGGAGAGAGAGAGCTAGAGAGGGGAGGAGAGAGGGAGTGGGAGCTAGAGAGGGGGAGGAGAGGAGAGCTAGAGAGGAGAGAGAGAGAGCTAGAGAGGGGGAGAGAGGAGAGCTAGAGAGGAAGCTAGAGAGGGGAGAGCAAGAGAGGGGGAGAGAGGAGAGCAGAGAGAGGGGGAGGAGGAGCTAGAGAGGGGAGAGAGAGAGAGCTAGAGAGGGAGAGAGGAGAGAGAGGAGAGAGAGGAGAGCTAGAGAGGGGAGAGAGGAGGAAGCTAGAGAGGGGAGAGAACTAGAGAGGGGAGAGAGGAGAGCTAGAGAGGGGGAGAGAGGAGAGCTAGGGGAGCTAGAGAGGGGAGAGAAGCTAGAGAGCTAGAGAGGGGAGAGAGGGGAGAGAGAGGAGCTAGAGAGGAGGCTAGAGAGGGAGAGAGGGGAGAGAGGAGCTAGAGAGGGAGAGGAGCTAGAGGAGAGGAGAGAGGGAGAGGGAGGGAGAGGGGAGAGAGAGGGGGAGAGCTAGAGGGGAGAGAGAGGAAGAGCTAGAGAGGAGAGGGAGAGAGAGAGGGAGAGAGGAGAGAGGAGAGCTAGAGGGGGAGAAAGGAGAGCTAGAGGAGAGGAGGGAGGGGGAGCTAGAGAGGGAGAGCTAGAGAGGAGAGAGAGGAGCTAGAGAGGGGAGGGAGAGCTAGAGAGGAAGGGGAGGAAACTAGAAGGAGAACCCTGGGGTAGGGGGGTATAATGAGGAGAACCCTGGGGGAGGGGTATAAGAGAGGAGAACACTGGGGTAGAAAGGGGTATAGAGAGAGGAGAACCCTGGGGTAGGGGGTATAATGAGGGAGAGAAGGAGAGCTGGGGTAGGGGAGAGATAATGAGAGAACCCTGGGGTAGGGGAGAGAAGAGAGGAGGAACCCTGGGGAGAGGGGGGAGCTAAATGAGAGACCCTGGGGTAGGGGGATGAGGAGAACCCTGAGGGGGGGGTATAATGAGAGAACCCTGGGGTAGGGGGTATAACAAGAAGAACCCTGGGGAGAGGGGAGCATAAGAGGGGGAGAACCCAAGGGGGGGGGGAGAGCTAGAGAGGAGAACCCTGGGGAGAGGGAGAGCTAGAGAGGAGGAGAACCCTGGGGGGGAGGAGAGCTAGGGGGTATAATGAGAACCCTGGGAGCTAGGAGGAGAGGACCCTGGGGTAGGGGGGGGGAGAAGAGGAGAACCCTGGGGTAGGGGTATAACGAACCCTGGGGTAGGGGGTATAACGAGGAGAACCCTGAGGGTAGGGGGTATAGACGGGGGAGAACCCTGGGGTAGAGGGGTATAAGAGAGGGGGAGAACCCTGGGGTAGGGGGTAGGGGGAGAGAGGAGACAGAGGAGAACCCAAGAGGGGGGAGGGGGGAGCTAACGAGGGGAACCCTGAGGGAGAGCTAGGGGTGGGAATGAGGAGAACCATGGGGGGAGAGAACGAGGAGAACCCTGGGGGGAGGAGGGGTATAAGGGTAGGAGAGAACACTGAGGGGGGTATAATGAGGAGAACCCTGGGGTATAATGAGGAATGAAACCATGGGGTATGGGGGTATAATGAGGAGAACCCTGGGGTAGGGGGGGTATAATGAGGAGAACCCAGGGGTAGGGGTTATAAAGATGAGAACCCTGGGGTATGGGTTATAAACCCTGGGTATAATGAGAGAACCCTGGGGGTAGGGGTTATAAGAGGAGAACCCTGGGGTAGGGGGTATAATGAGGAGAACCCTGGGGTAGGGGGTAACCCTAATGGGGGTAGGAGAACCAAGAGGGGGAGAGGGGTATAATGAGGAGAACCCTGGGGGTGAGGGATAATAGAGGGGAGGAACCCTGATGGTCAGGGGGCCGGGATCATAATTACAGTTGGGGAAATGAACCCTGGGGTAGGGGGTAAATGAGGAGAACCCTGGGGTAGGGTTTATAATGATGAGAACCCTGGGGTAGGGGTTATAATGAGGAGAACCCTGGGGTAGGGGGTATAATGAGAACCCTGGGTATAATGAGGAGAACCCTGGGGTAGGGGTTATAATGAGGAGAACCCTGGGGTAGGGGTTATAATGAGGAGAACCCTGGGGTAGGGGTTATAATGAGGAGAACCCTGGGGTAGGGGTTATAATGAGGAGAACCCTGGGGGTAGGGGGTATAATGAGAACCCTGGGTATAATGAGGAGAACCCTGGGGTAGGGGGTATAATGAGGAGAACCCTGGGGTAGGGGGTATAATGAGGAGAACCCTGGGGTAGGGGGTATAATGAGGAGAACCCTGGGGTAGTGGGTATAACGAGGAGAACCCTGGGGTAGGGGTATAACAAGGAGAACACTGGGGTAGGGGGTATAATGAGGAGAACCCTGGGGTAGGGGGGTATAACGAGGAGAACCCTGGGGTAGGGGGTATAACGAGGAGAACCCTGGGGTAGGGGGTATACCCTGGGGTAGGGGGTATAATGAGGAGAACCCTGGGTATAATGTATAATGTAGAACCCTGGGGTATAATAACGAGGAGAACCCTGGGGTATGGGGTATAACGAGGAGAACCCTGGGGTAGGGGTGTATAACGAGGAGAACCCTGGGGTATGGGGTATAACGAGGAGAACCCTGGGGTAGGGGGTATAATGAGGATAACACTGGGTATAGTGTGGGAGAACACTGGGGTAGGGGGTATAATGAGGAGAACCCTGGGGTATATAATGAGGAGAACACTGGGGTAGGGGGTATAATGAGGAGAACCCTGGGGTAGTGGGTATAACGTGGAGAACCCTGGGGTAGGGTATAATGAGTAGAACCCTGGGGTAGTGTGTGGGGTATATAATGTGTATAATGAGAACCCTGGGGTAGTGTGGGTATAATGAGGTAACCCTAGTGTAGTAGTATAATGTGTATAACGTGTATAACGTGTAGTAGTGTGTGTATAATGAGGGGAGAGTGTAGTAGTATTATTATTATAACGTGTGTAT
Organism: Oncorhynchus keta; assembly: GCF_023373465.1. Classification (NCBI taxonomy): domain Eukaryota; kingdom Metazoa; phylum Chordata; class Actinopteri; order Salmoniformes; family Salmonidae; genus Oncorhynchus; species Oncorhynchus keta. The sequence continues at coordinate 7,162 of NW_026278866.1, read as the reverse complement.
AGTGTAGTAGTGTGTGTATAACGTGTATAGTGTAGTAGTGTGTGTATAACGTGTAGTAGTGTAGTGTGTGTGTGTGTAGTATAACGTGTATAGTGTAGTGTAGTGTGTGTATAACGTGTATAGTGTAGTGGTGTGTGTATAACGTGTATAGTGTAGTAGTGTGTGTGTGTATAACGTGTATAGTGTAGTAGTGTGTGTATAACGTGTATAGTGTAGTAGTGTGTGTATAACGTGTATAGTGTAGTAGTGTGTATAGTGTAGTAGTGTATAACGTGTATAGTGTAGTAGTGTGTGTATAACGTGTATAGTGTAGTAGTGTGTGTGTGTGTGTGTATAACGTGTATAGTGTAGTAGTGTGTGTATAACGTGTAGTAGTGTGTGTATAACGTGTATAGTGTAGTAGTGTGTGTATAACGTGTATAGTGTAGTAGTGTGTATAACGTGTATAGTGTAGTAGTGTGTGTATAACGTGTATAGTGTAGTAGTGTGTGTATAACGTGTATAGTGTAGTAGTGTGTGTATAACGTGTATAGTGTAGTAGTGTGTGTATAACGTGTATAGTGTAATAGTGTGTGTATATACGTGTATAGTGTAGTAGTGTGTGTATAACGTGTATAGTGTAGTAGTGTGTGTGTGTATAACGTGTATAGTGTAGTAGTGTGTGTATAACGTGTATAGTGTAGTAGTGTGTGTATAACGTGTATAGTGTAGTGTGTGTATAGTAATGTGTATAGTGTAGTAGTGTGTGTATAACGTGTAGTGTAGTGTGTGTGTATAACGTGTATAGTGTAGTAGTGTGTGTATAGTGTAGTGTAGTAGTGTGTGTGTATAACGTGTATAGTGTAGTAGTGTGTGTATAACGTGTATAGTGTAGTAGTGTGTGTATAACGTGTAGTGTAGTAGTGTGTGTATAACGTGTATAGTGTAGTAGTGTGTGTGTGTATAACGTGTATAGTGTAGTAGTGTGTGTGTGTATAACGTGTATAGTGTAGTAGTGTGTGTATAACGTGTATAGTGTAGTAGTGTGTGTATAACGTGTATAGTGTAGTAGTGTGTGTATAACGTGTATAGTGTAGTAGTGTGTGTGTGTATAGTGTAGTAGTGTGTGTGTATAACGTGTATAGTGTGTATAACGTGTATAGTGTAGTAGTGTGTGTGTGTGTATAACGTGTATAGTGTAGTAGTGTGTGTGTGTATAACGTGTAGTAGTGTAGTGTGTGTGTAACGTGTATAGTGTAGTAGTGTGTGTATAAACGTGTATAGTGTAGTAGTGTGTGTATAACGTGTATAGTGTAGTAGTGTGTGTGTGTATAACGTGTATAGTGTAGTAGTGTGTGTATAACGTGTATAGTGTAGTAGTGTGTGTATAACGTGTATAGTGTAGTAGTGTGTGTATAACGTGTATAGTGTAGTAGTGTGTGTGTATAACGTGTATAGTGTAGTAGTGTGTGTGTATAACGTGTATAGTGTAGTAGTGTGTGTATAACGTGTATAGTGTTGTGGTGTATAGTGTAGTAGTGTGTGTATAACGTGTATAGTGTAGTAGTGTGTGTGTGTATAACGTGTATAGTGTAGTAGTGTGTGTATAACGTGTATAGTGTAGTAGTGTGTGTGTGTATAACGTGTATAGTGTAGTAGTGTGTGTATAACGTGTATAGTGTAGTAGTGTGTGTATAATGTGTATAGTGTAGTAGTGTGTGTGTATAACGTGTATAGTGTAGTAGTGTGTGTATAACGTGTATAGTGTAGTAGTGTATAGTGTATGTGTGTATAACGTGTATAGTGTAGTAGTGTGTGTATAACGTGTATAGTGTAGTAGTGTGTGTGTATAACGTGTATAGTGTAGTAGTGTGTGTGTGTATAACGTGTATAGTAATATAATAATAATATATAACATTATAGTGTACTGTATGTGTGTATAACGTGTATAGTGTAGTAGTGTGTGTATAACGTGTATAGTGTAGTAGTGTGTGTATAACGTGTTGTGGTGTGGTGTGTGTATAACGTGTATAGTGTAGTAGTGTGTGTATAACGTGTATAGTGTAGTAGTGTGTGTGTGTATAACGTGTATAGTGTAGTAGTGTGTGTGTGTATAACGTGTATAGTGTAGTAGTGTGTGTATAACGTGTATAGTGTAGTGTGTGTGTGTATAACGTGTATAGTGTAGTAGTGTGTGTGTGTGTTGTATAGTGTAGTAGTGTGTGTGTGTATAACGTGTATAGTGTAGTAGTGTGTGTGTGTATAACGTGTATAGTGTAGTAGTGTGTGTGTATAACGTGTATAGTGTAGTAGTGTGTGTATAACGTGTATAGTGTAGTAGTGTGTGTGTGTATAACGTGTATAGTGTAGTAGTGTGTGTATAACGTGTATAGTGTAGTAGTGTGTATAACGTGTATAGTGTAGTGTGTGTATAACGTGTATAGTGTAGTAGTGTGTGTAAACGTGTATAGTGTAGTAGTGTGTGTATAGTGTTGTGTAGTAGTGTGTGTATAACGTGTATAGTGTAGTAGTGTGTGTATAACGTGTATAGTGTAGTAGTGTGTGTATAACGTGTATAGTGTAGTAGTGTGTGTATAACGTGTATAGTGTAGTAGTGTGTATAACGTGTATAGTGTAGTAGTGTGTGTAGTGTATAGTGTTGTGGTGTGTGTATAACGTGTATAGTGTAGTAGTGTGTATAGTGTATAGTGTAGTGTGTGTATAACGTGTATAGTGTAGTAGTGTGTGTATAACGTGTATAGTGTAGTAGTGTGTGTAGTGTTGTGGTGTGTGTATAACGTGTATAGTGTAGTAGTGTGTGTATAACGTGTATAGTGTAGTAGTGTGTGTGTAGTGTAGTAGTGTGTGTATAACGTGTATAGTGTAGTAGTGTGTATAGTGTAGTAGTGTGTGTATAACGTGTATAGTGTAGTAGTGTGTGTAGTGTTGTGGTGTGTGTATAACGTGTATAGTGTAGTAGTGTGTGTATAACGTGTATAGTGTAGTAGTGTGTGTATAACGTGTATAGTGTAGTAGTGTGTGTATAACGTGTATAGTGTAGTAGTGTGTGTATAACGTGTATAGTGTAGTAGTGTGTGTATAACGTGTATAGTGTAGTAGTGTGTGTATAACGTGTATAGTGTAGTGTGTGTATAACGTGTATAGTGTAGTAGTGTGTGTAGTGTTGTAGTAGTGTTGTATAACGTGTATAGTGTAGTAGTGTGTGTTGTTACCTGGTCAGGTGATCAGGACTCCCAGAGAGCATCCGTCCTCCTCTGTGATGTTTCTCAAGTTATTCTCTACCTCGTCCACGGAACTACACACACACACACACACACACACACACACACACACTACACACACACACACACACACACACACACACACACACACACACGTGAATAAAATGACCCGAATATTAGAACAAGTTTACGTTTAAGCATCAGCCAATTAAAATCATTGACACAAAGGCTACATGCTAGCTGTGCCCATTACATACCCAGGCACATTTAACCCTATGCTAGCTGTGCCCATTACATACCCAGGCACATTTAGCCCTATACTAGCTCCCATTACATGCCCAGGCACATTTAGCCCTATGCTAGCTGTGCCCATTACATACCCAGGCACATTTAGCCCTATGCTAGCTGTGCCCATTACATGCCCAGGCACATTTAGCCCCATGCTAGCTGTGCCCATTACATACAGGCACATGTAGCCTATGCTAGCTGTGCCCATTACATACCCAGGCACATTTAGCCTATGCTAGCTGTTCCCATTACATACCCAGGCACATTTAGCCCTATGCTAGCTGTTCCCATTACATACCCAGGCACATTTAGCCCTATGCTAGCTGTGCCCATTACATACCCAGGCACATTTTAGCCTATGCTAGCTGTGCCCATTACATACCCAGGCACATTTAGCCCTATGCTAGCTGTGCCCATTACATACCCAGGCACATTTAGCCCTAAGCTAGCTGTTCCATTACATAACCAGGCACATTTAGCCTACGTTAGCTGTTCCCATTACATAACCAGGCACATTTAGCCCTACGTTAGCTGTTCCCATTACATAACCAGGCACATTTAGCCCTACGTTAGCTGTTCCCATTACATAACCAGGCACATTTAGCCCTACACTAGCTGTTCCCATTACATAACCAGGCACATTTAGCCCTACGTTAGCTGTTCCCATTACATAACCAGACACATTTAGCCCTACGCTAGCTGTTCCCATTACATAACCTGGCACATTTAGCCTACGCTAGCTGTTCCCATTACATAATCTGGCACATTTAGCCTTATGCTAACCTCACCAGGTGGCCGTGATTACATCCGGTTCAAAGTCTGTACAAGCCAATTAAAAATGTTGATATAGTTGGACGTGAGAGAACACTTTTCCATGAGACAGACCAGGCCTTAGTCAGGGATGATGCTGTTATAACACTAGAGACAGACCAGGCCTTAGTCAGGGATGACGCTGTTATAACACTAGAGACAGACCAGGCCTTAGTCAGGGATGATGCTGTTATAACACTGTATATATATGTAACTGAGTCTCTCTGGATAAGAGCGTCTGATAAATGACTAACATGTTAATGTAACTGAGTCTCTGGATAAGAACGTCTGTTAAATGACTAACATGTTAATGTAACTGAGTCTCTGGATAAGAACGTCTGTTAAATGACTAACATGTTAATGTAACTGAGTCTCTGGATAAGAAACGTCTGTTAAATGACTAACATGTTAATGTAACTGAGTCTCTGGATAAGAACGTCTGTTAAATGACTAACATGTTAATGTAACTGAGTCTCTGGATAAAACGTCTGTTAAATGACTAACATGTTAATGTAACTGAGTCTCTGGATAAGAACGTCTGTTAAATGACTAACATGTTAATGTAACTGAGTCTCTGGATAAGAGCGTCTGTTAAATGACAAACATGTTAATGTAACTGAGTCTCTGGATAAGAACGTCTGTTAAATGACTAACATGTTAATGTAACTGAGTCTCTCTGGATAAGAACGTCTGTTAAATGACTAACATGTTAATGTAACTGAGTCTCTGGATAAGAGCGTCTGTTAAATGACTAACATGTTAATGTAACTGAGTCTCTGGATAAGAACGTCTGTTAAATGACAAACATGTTAATGTAACTGAGTCTCTCTGGATAAGAACGTCTGTTAAATGACAAACATGTTAATGTAACTGAGTCTCTCTGGATAAGAAACGTCTGTTAAATGACTAACATGTTAATGTAACTGAGTCTCTGGATAAGAGCGTCTGTTAAATGACAAACATGTTAATGTAACTGAGTCTCTGGATAAGAACGTCTGTTAAATGACAAACATGTTAATGTAACTGAGTCTCTCTGGATAAGAACGTCTGTTAAATGACTAACATGTTAATGTAACTGAGTCTCTCTGGATAAGAACGTCTGTTAAATGACTAACATGTTAATGTAACTGAGTCTCTGGATAAGAACGTCTGTTAAATGACTAACATGTTAATGTAACTGAGTCTCTGGATAAGAGCGTCTGTTAAATGACTAACATGTTAATGTAACTGAGTCTCTCTGGATAAGAACGTCTGTTAAATGACTAACATGTTAATGTAACTGAGTCTCTGGATAAGAACGTCTGATAAATGACTAACATGTTAATGTAACTGAGTCTCTGGATAAGAACGTCTGTTAAATGACTAACATGTTAATGTAACTGAGTCTCTGGATAAGAACGTCTGTTAAATGACAAACATGTTAATGTAACTGAGTCTCTCTGGATAAGAACGTCTGTTAAATGACAAACATGTTAATGTAACTGAGTCTCTGGATAAGAACGTCTGTTAAATGACTAACATGTTAATGTAACTGAGTCTCTCTGGATAAGAACGTCTGTTAAATGACTAACATGTTAATGTAACTGAGTCTCTCTGGATAAGAACGTCTGTTAAATGACTAACATGTTAATATAACTGAGTCTCTCTGGATAAGAACGTCTGTTAAATGACTAACATGTTAATGTAACTGAGTCTCTGGATAAGAACGTCTGTTAAATGACTAACATGTTAATGTAACTGAGTCTCTGGATAAGAACGTCTGTTAAATGACTAACATGTTAATGTAACTGAGTCTCTCTGGATAAGAACGTCTGTTAAATGACTAACATGTTAATATAACTAAGTCTCTGAATAAGAACGTCTGTTAAATGACTAACATGTTAATGTAACTGAGTGTCTGGATAAGAACGTCTGTTAAATGACTAACATGTTAATGTAACTGAGTCTCTGGATAAGAACGTCTGTTAAATGACTAACATGTTAATGTAACTGAGTCTCTCTGGATAAGAACGTCTGCTAAATGACTAACATGTTAATGTAACTGAGTCTCTGGATAAGAACGTCTGTTAAATGACTAACATGTTAATGTAACTGAGTCTCTGGATAAGAACGTCTGTTAAATGACTAACATGTTAATGTAACTGAGTCTCTCTGGATAGAACGTCTGTTAAATTACTAACATGTTAATGTAACTGAGTCTCTGGATAAGAAACGTCTGTTAAATGACTAACATGTTAATGTAACTGAGTCTCTGGATAGAAACGTCTGTTAAATGACTAACATGTTAATGTAACTAGTCTCTGGATAAGAACGTCATTAAATGACTAACATATTAATGTAACGCTAAAGAATCTCTCTGAATGAAAAACGTCTGTTAAATGACTAACATGTTAATGTAACTGAGTCTCTGGATAAAAACGTCTGTTAAATGACTAACATGTTAATGTAACTGAGTCTCTCTCTGGATAGAACGTCTGTTAAATGGCGTACATGTTAATGTAACTGAGTCTCTGGATAAAACGTCTGTTAAATGACTAACATGTTAATGTAACTGAACTCTCTGGATATGTCTGTTAAATGACTAACATGTTAATGTAAGTCTCTCTGGATAAGAACGTCTGTTAAATGACTAACATGTTAAATGTAACTGAGTCTCTCTGGATAAGAACGTCTGTTAAATGACTAACATGTTAATATAACTGAGTCTCTGGATAAGAACGTCTGTTAAATGACTAACATGTTAATGTAACTGAGTCTCTGGATAAGAACGTCTGTTAAATGACTATGTTAATGTAACTGAGTCTCTGGATAAGAACGTCTGTTAAATGACTAACATGTTAATA
>NW_026278865.1:0-2501 GCF_023373465.1 Oncorhynchus keta | reverse complement strand
TGTTGGGACATGGTCAGTTATGAATGAGACTGTAGACTAATGTTGGGACATGGTCAGTTATGAATGAGACTGTAGACTAATGTTGGGACATGGTCAGTTATGAATGAGACTGTAGACTAATGTTGGGACATGGTCAGTTATGAATGAGACTGTAGACTAATGTTGGGACATGGTCAGTTATGAATGAGACTGTAGACTAATGTTGGGACATGGTCAGTTATGAATGAGACTGTAGACTAATGTTGGGACATGGTCAGTTATGAATGAGACTGTAGACTAATGTTGGGACATGGTCAGTTATGAATGAGACTGTAGACTAATGTTGGGACATGGTCAGTTATGAATGAGACTGTAGACTAATGTTGGGACATGGTCAGTTATGAATGAGACTGTAGACTAATGTTGGGACATGGTCAGTTATGAATGAGACTGTAGACTAATGTTGGGACATGGTCAGTTATGAATGAGACTGTAGACTAATGTTGGGACATGGTCAGTTATGAATGAGACTGTAGACTAATGTTGGGACATGGTCAGTTATGAGATGAGACTGTAGACTAATGTTGGGACATGGTCAGTTATGAATGAGACTGTAGACTAATGTTGGGACATGGTCAGTTATGAATGAGACTGTAGACTAATGTTGGGACATGGTCAGTTATGAATGAGACTGTAGACTAATGTTGGGACATGGTCAGTTATGAATGAGACTGTAGACTAATGTTGGGACATGGTCAGTTATGAATGAGACTGTAGACTAATGTTGGGACATGGTCAGTTATGAATGAGACTGTAGACTAATGTTGGGACATGGTCAGTTATGAATGAGACTGTAGACTAATGTTGGGACATGGTCAGTTATGAATGAGACTGTAGACTAATGTTGGGACATGGTCAGTTATGAATGAGACTGTAGACTAATGTTGGGACATGGTCAGTTATGAATGAGACTGTAGACTAATGTTGGGACATGGTCAGTTATGAATGAGACTGTAGACTAATGTTGGGACATGGTCAGTTATGAATGAGACTGTAGACTAATGTTGGGACATGGTCAGTTATGAATGAGACTGTAGACTAATGTTGGGACATGGTCAGTTATGAATGAGACTGTAGACTAATGTTGGGACATGGTCAGTTATGAATGAGACTGTAGACTAATGTTGGGACATGGTCAGTTATGAATGAGACTGTAGACTAATGTTGGGACATGGTCAGTTATGAATGAGACTGTAGACTAATGTTGGGACATGGTCAGTTATGAATGAGACTGTAGACTAATGTTGGGACATGGTCAGTTATGAATGAGACTGTAGACTAATGTTGGGACATGGTCAGTTATGAATGAGACTGTAGACTAATGTTGGGACATGGTCAGTTATGAATGAGACTGTAGACTAATGTTGGGACATGGTCAGTTATGAATGAGACTGTAGACTAATGTTGGGACATGGTCAGTTATGAATGAGACTGTAGACTAATGTTGGGACATGGTCAGTTATGAATGAGACTGTAGACTAATGTTGGGACATGGTCAGTTATGAATGAGACTGTAGACTAATGTTGGGACATGGTCAGTTATGAATGAGACTGTAGACTAATGTTGGGACATGGTCAGTTATGAATGAGACTGTAGACTAATGTTGGGACATGGTCAGTTATGAATGAGACTGTAGACTAATGTTGGGACATGGTCAGTTATGAATGAGACTGTAGACTAATGTTGGGACATGGTCAAGTTATGAATGAGACTGTAGACTAATGTTGGGACATGGTCAGTTATGAATGAGACTGTAGACTAATGTTGGGACATGGTCAGTTATGAATGAGACTGTAGACTAATGTTGGGACATGGTCAGTTATGAATGAGACTGTAGACTAATGTTGGGACATGGTCAGTTATGAATGAGACTGTAGACTAATGTTGGGACATGGTCAGTTATGAATGAGACTGTAGACTAATGTTGGGACATGGTCAGTTATGAATGAGACTGTAGACTAATGTTGGGACATGGTCAGACAGTTATGAATGAGACTGTAGACTAATGTTGGGACATGGTCAGTTATGAATGAGACTGTAGACTAATGTTGGGACATGGTCAGTTATGAATGAGACTGTAGACTAATGTTGGGACATGGTCAGTTATGAATGAGACTGTAGACTAATGTTGGGACATGGTCAGTTATGAATGAGACTGTAGACTAATGTTGGGACATGGTCAGTTATGAATGAGACTGTAGACTAATGTTGGGACATGGTCAGTTATGAATGAGACTGTAGACTAATGTTGAGACATGGTCAGTTATGAATGAGACTGTAGACTAATGTTGGGACATGGTCAGTTATGAATGAGACTGTAGACTAATGTTGGGACATGGTCAGTTATGAATGAGACTGTAGACTAATGTTGAGACATGGTCAGTTATGAATGAGACTGTAGACTAATGTTGGGACATGGTCAGTTATGAATGAGACTGTGTAGACTCAATGTTGGGACATG
>NW_026278864.1:0-1000 GCF_023373465.1 Oncorhynchus keta | reverse complement strand
GTGTGTGTGTGTGTGTGTGTGTGTGTGTGTGTCTACCATGTGATCTGTATAAGGCAGAACAAACATTATGGGTCATGTTGGGACATGGTCAGACAGTTATGAATGAGACTGAGACTAATGTTGGGACATGGTCAGTTATGATGATGAGGACATGGTCAGTTATGGAGATACGAGACTGTAGACTAATGTTGGGACATGGTCAGAATTATAGATAGAGACTGGAGACTAATGTTAGGACATGGTCAGTTATAGACTGAGACTGTGGAGCTAATGTTGAGGACATGGTCAGTTATGAGATGAGACTGTAGACTAATGTTGAGACATGGTCAGTTATGAGATGAGACTGTAGACTAATGTTGAGGACATGGTCAGTTATGAATGAGACTGTAGACTAATGTTGGGACATGGTCAGTTATGAATGAGACTGTAGACTAATGTTGGGACATGGTCAGTTATGAATGAGACTGTAGACTAATGTTGGGACATGGTCAGTTATGAATGAGACTGTAGACTAATGTTGAGACATGGTCAGTTATGAATGAGACTGTAGACTAATGTTGGGACATGGTCAGTTATGAATGAGACTGTAGACTAATGTTGGGACATGGTCAGTTATGAATGAGACTGTAGACTAATGTTGGGACATGGTCAGTTATGAATGAGACTGGAGACTAATGTTGGGACATGGTCAGTTATGAATGAGACTGTAGACTAATGTTGAGACATGGTCAGTTATGAATGAGACTGTAGACTCAATGTTGAGGACATGGTCAGTTATGAATGAGACTGTAGACTAATGTTGAGACATGGTCAGTTATGAATGAGACTGTAGACTAATGTTGGGACATGGTCAGTTATGAATGAGACTGTAGACTAATGTTGGGACATGGTCAGTTATGAATGAGACTGTAGACTAATAGTTGGGACATGGTCAGTTATGAATGAGACTGTAGACTAATGTTGGGACATGGTCAGTTATGAATGAGACTGTAGACTAATG
>NW_026278863.1:0-10549 GCF_023373465.1 Oncorhynchus keta | reverse complement strand
TCATGCTCTTCAGCCTCTCTTCAGTCAATCATTAGGTCTCAGCCATTAGTGCTCTTCAGCCTCTCTCTTCGGTTGTTAATTAGGTCTCAGCCATTCATGCTCTTCAGTCTCTCTTCAGTTGTTAATTAGGTCTCAAGCCATTCATGCTCTTCAGCTCTCTCTTCAGTTATTAGGTCTCAGCCATTCATGCTCTTCAGCCTCTCTTCAGTCGTTAATTAGGTCTCAGCCATTCATGCTCTTCAGCCTCTCTTCAGTCACTCATTAGGTCTCAGCCATTCATGCTCTTCAGCCCCTCTTCAGTTGTTAGGTCTCAGCCATTCATGCTCTTCAGCCTCTCTTCAGTTGTTAATTAGGTCTCAGCCATTCATGCTCTTCAGCCTCTCTTCAGTCGTTAATTAGGTCTCAGCCATTCATGCTCTTCAGCCTCTCTTCAGTCACTCATTAGGTCTCAGCCATTCATGCTCTTCAGCCTCTCTTCAGTCGTTAGGTCTCAGCCATTCATGCTCTTCAGCCTCTCTTCAGTCACTCATTAGGTCTCAGCCATTTCATGCTCTTCAGCCTCTCTTCAGTTGTTAGCCTCTTCAGTTAGGTCTCAGCCATTTCATGCTCTTCAGCCTCTCTTCAGTCGTTAATTAGGTCTCAGCCATTCATGCTCTTCAGCCTCTCTTCAGCCACTCATTAGGTCTCAGCCATTCATGCTCTTCAGCCTCTCTTCAGTCAATCATTAGTTCTCAGCCATTCATGCTCTTCAGCCTCTCTTCAGTTGTTAATTAGGTCTCAGCCATTCATGCTTTTCAGCCTCTCTTCAGTCAATCATTAGGTCTCAGCCATTCATGCTCTTCAGCCTCTCTTCAGTCAATCATTAGGTCTCAGCCATTCATGCTCTTCAGCCTCTCTTCAGTCGTTAATTAGGTCTCAGCCATTCATGCTCTTCAGTCTCTCTTCAGTTGTTAATTAGGTCTCAGCCATTCATGCTCTTCAGCCTCTCTTCAGTCATTAATTTAGGTCTCAGCCATTCATGCTCTTCATCCTCTTTTCAGTCGTCAATTAGGTCTCAGTGCCTCCCTTGGAATGAACAGAACTGTTCTGATTGGCTGGCTCTGCTACTGATGACCACTGTTTCTGACTTCATCCTGTCACTGGTGTTACAATATAACACCACCATAACAAGTCTGTTTTGACTTCACTGGTTACAATATAACACCATCATAACAAGTCTGTTTTGACTTCACTAGTGTTACAATATAACACCATGATAACAAGTCTGTTTTGACTTCACTGTGTTACAATATAACACCATCATAACAAGTCTGTTCTGACTTCACTAGTGTTACAATATAACACCACCATAACAAGTCTGTTCTGACTTCACTAGTGTTACAATATAACACCATCATAACAAGTCTGTTTTGACTTCACTAGTGTTACAATATAACACCATCATAACAAGTCTGTTTTGACTTCACTAGTGTTACAATATAACACCATCATAACAAGTCTGTTCTGACTTCACTGGTTACAATATAACACCATCATAACAAGTCTGTTTTGACTTCACTGGTTACAATATAACACCATCATAACAAGTCTGTTCTGACTTCACTAGTGTTACAATATAACACCATCATAACAAGTCTGTTTTGACTTCACTAGTGTTACAATATAACACCATCATAACAAGTCTGTTTTGACTTCACTGGTTACAATATAACACCATCATAACAAGTCTGTTTTGACTTCACTGGTTACAATATAACACCACCATAACAAGTCTGTTCTGACTTCACTGGTTACAATATAACACCATCATAACAAGTCTGTTTTGACTTCACTAGTGTTACAATATAACACCATCATAACAAGTCTGTTTTGACTTCACTAGTGTTACAATATAACACCACCATAACAAGTCTGTTTTGACTTCACTAGTGTTACAATATAACACCATCATAACAAGTCTGTTCTGACTTCACTGGTTACAATATAACACCATCATAACAAGTCTGTTTTGACTTCACTAGTGTTACAATATAACACCATCATAACAAGTCTGTTTTGACTTCACTAGTGTTACAATATAACACCACCATAACAAGTCTGTTCTGACTTCACTAGTTTACAATATAACACCATCATAACAAGTCTGTTTGACTTCACTAGTGTTACAATATAACACCATCATAACAAGTCTGTTTTGACTTCACTAGTGTTACAATATAACACCATCATAACAAGTCTGTTCTGACTTCACTGGTTACAATATAACACCATCATAACAAGTCTGTTTTTGACTTCACTAGTGTTACAATATAACACCATCATAACAAGTCTGTTTTGACTTCACTGGTTACACCATATAACACCATCATAACAAGTCTGTTTTGACTTCACTGGTTACAATATAACACCATCATAACAAGTCTGTTTTGACTTCACTAGTGTTACAATATAACACCATCATAACAAGTCTGTTCTGACTTCACTGGTTACAATATAACACCATCATAACAAGTCTGTTTTGACTTCACTAGTGTTACAATATAACACCATCATAACAAGTCTGTTCTGACTTCACTGGTTACAATATAACACCATCATAACAAGTCTGTTTTGACTTCACTGGTTACAATATAACACCATCATAACAAGTCTGTTTTGACTTCACTGACAATATAACACCATCATAACAAGTCTGTTTTGACTTCACTAGTGTTACAATATAACACCATCATAACAAGTCTGTTCTGACTTCACTGGTTACAATATAACACCATCATAACAAGTCTGTTTTGACTTCACTAGTGTTACAATATAACACCATCATAACAAGTCTGTTTTGACTTCACTGGTTACAATATAACACCATCATAACAAGTCTGTTTTGACTTCACTGGTTACAATATAACACCATCATAACAAGTCTGTTCTGACTTCACTAGTGTTACAATATAACACCATCATAACAAGTCTGTTCTGACTTCACTAGTGTTACAATATAACACAATATAACACCATAACAAGTCTGTTTTGACTTCACTAGTGTTACAATATAACACCATCATAACAAGTCTGTTCTGACTTCACTAGTGTTACAATATAACACCATCATAACAAGTCTGTTCTGACTTCACTAGTGTTACAATATAACACCATCATAACAAGTCTGTTCTGACTTCACTAGTGTTACAATATAACACCATCATAACAAGTCTGTTCTGACTTCACTAGTGTTACAATATAACACCATCATAACAAGTCTGTTCTGACTTCACTAGTGTTACAATATAACACCACCATAACAAGTCTGTTTTGACTTCACTAGTGTTACAATATAACACCATCATAACAAGTCTGTTCTGACTTCACTGGTGTTACAATATAACACCATCATAACAAGTCTGTTCTGACTTCACTGGTTACAATATAACACCATCATAACAAGTCTGTTTTGACTTCACTAGTGTTACAATATAACACCATCATAACAAGTCTGTTTTGACTTCACTAGTGTTACAATATAACACCATCATAACAAGTCTGTTCTGACTTCACTGGTTACAATATAACACCATCATAACAAGTCTGTTTTGACTTCACTGGTTACAATATAACACCATCATAACAAGTCTGTTCTGACTTCACTAGTGTTACAATATAACACCATCATAACAAGTCTGTTTTGACTTCACTGGTTACAATATAACACCATCATAACAAGTCTGTTTTGACTTCACTAGTGTTACAATATAACACCATCATAACAAGTCTGTTCTGACTTCACTGGTTACAATATAACACCATAACAAGTCTGTTTTGACTTCACTAGTGTTACAATATAACACCATCATAACAAGTCTGTTTTGACTTCACTAGTGTTACAATATAACACCATCATAACAAGTCTGTTTTGACTTCACTGGTTACAATATAACACCATCATAACAAGTCTGTTTTGACTTCACTGGTTACAATATAACACCATCATAACAAGTCTGTTTTGACTTCACTGGTTACAATATAACACCATCATAACAAGTCTGTTTTGACTTCACTGGTTACAATATAACACCATCATAACAAGTCTGTTTTGACTTCACTGGTTACAATATAACACCATCATAACAAGTCTGTTCTGACTTCACTGGTTACAATATAACACCATCATAACAAGTCTGTTTTGACTTCACTAGTGTTACAATATAACACCATCATAACAAGTCTGTTTTGACTTCACTGGTTACAATATAACACCATCATAACAAGTCTGTTTTGACTTCACTAGTGTTACAATATAACACCATCATAACAAGTCTGTTTTGACTTCACTAGTGTTACAATATAACACCATCATAACAAGTCTGTTTTGACTTCACTGGTTACAATATAACACCATCATAACAAGTCTGTTTTGACTTCACTAGTGTTACAATATAACACCATCATAACAAGTCTGTTCTGACTTCACTGGTTACAATATAACACCATCATAACAAGTCTGTTCTGACTTCACTAGTGTTACAATATAACACCATCATAACAAGTCTGTTCTGACTTCACTAGTGTTACAATATAACACCATCATAACAAGTCTGTTTTGACTTCACAAGACTACCTGCCACCCCCATTGGCCCAACAGTCTTATCCACAAGACTACCTGCCACCCCCATTGGCCCAACAGTCTTATCCACAAGACTACCTGCCACCCCCATTGGCCCAACAGCCTTATCCACAAGACTACCTGCCACCCCATTGGCCCAACAGCCTTATCCACAAGGCTACCTGCCACCCCCATTGGCCCAACAGCCTTATCCACAAGACTACCTGCCACCCCCATTGGCCCAACAGCCTTATCCACAAGACTACCTGCCACCCCCATTGGCCCAACAGTCTTATCCACAAGACTACCTGCCACCCCCATTGGCCCAACTGCCTTATCCACAAGACTACCTGCCACCCCCATTGGCCCAACAGCCTTATCCACAAGACTACCTGCCACCCTCATTGGCCCAACAGCCTTCTCCACAAGACTACCTGCCACCCCCATTGGCCCAACAGCCTTATCCACAAGACTACCTGCCACCCTCATTGGCCCAACAGCCTTCTCCACAAGACTACCTGCCACCCCCATTGGCCCAACAGCCTTCTCCACAAGACTACCTGCCACCCCCATTGGCCCAACAGCCTTATCCACAAGACTACCTGCCACCCCCATTGGCCCAACAGCCTTATCCACAAGACTACCTGCCACCCCCATTGGCCCAACAGCCTTATCCACAAGACTACCTGCCACCCCCATTGGCCCAACAGCCTTATCCACAAGACTACCTGCCACCCCCATTGGCCCAACAGCCTTCTCCACAAGACTACCTGCCACCCCCATTGGCCCAACAGCCTTATCCACAAGACTACCTGCCACCCCCATTGGCCCAACAGTCTTATCCACAAGACTACCTGCCACCCCCATTGGCCCAACAGCCTTATCCACAAGGCTACCTGCCACCCCCATTGGCCCAACAGCCTTATCCACAAGACTACCTGCCACCCCCATTGGCCCAACAGCCTTATCCACAAGGCGACCTGCCACCCCCATTGGCCCAACAGCCTTATCCACAAGACTACCTGCCACCCCCATTGGCCCAACAGCCTTATCCACAAGACTACCTGCCACCCCCATTGGCCCAACAGCCTTATCCACAAGGCTACCTCAATCCCCCATTGGCCCAACAGCCTTATACACAAAGCTACCTGCCACCCCATTGGCCCAACAGCCTTATCCACAAAGCTACCTGCCACCCCCATTGGCCCAACAGCCTTATCCACAAGGCTACCTGCCACCCCCATTGGCCCAACAGTCTTATCCACAAGACTACCTGCCACCCCCATTGCACTACTGTCAGTGTTGTTAGAAGTGTTCGTCTGGCTCAGTTGATAGAGCGTGGGGCTGGCAACGCTAGGATAGTGTGTTCGATTCCCAGAACCACCCGTACCTAAAATGTATGCAGGCATGAATTGCTTTGGATAAAAGTCTCTGCTGAATTCCATTATTATGAAGTGTTTTCCTTGACAGTTTGTTTACAGCTTCAGACATCCCAGAGGTACGACACGTTTCACTTCTCTAGTTCCTCTTTACTAAATGCTCTTCTATGTCTTTGTAAGTATTTGACATGTTTTGTAAACGTATATGGTTGACAACATAAAGTTGTTCATTATTTCTGTCACGTTGTTCCAGGGAGACCAGTAAGCAGCGTCTACAACTTGATGATCTGCAGTTGAAAGTAGCTTCTCTGGTAAAGCAACATGCAGAGTACGAAGCCGTGCGGGCAGAGCTGGAGGCTAAGCAGGTAAGAGATGTGAACTGCTCCATTCTACTCATCATGACAGTGTTGTGTCCTGGAGAGCTCTAACAGAGCTGTGTCCTATTGTCCTGGAGAGCTCTAACAGTGTTGTGTCCTGGAGAGCTCTAACAGAGTTGTGTCCTATTGTCCTGGAGAGCTCTAACAGAGTTGTGTCCTGGAGAGCTCTAACAGAGTTGTGTCCTGGAGAGCTCTAACAGTGTTGTGTCCTGGAGAGCTCTAACAGTGTTGTGTCCTGGAGAGCTCTAACAGTGTTGTGTCCTGGAGAGCTCTAACAGTGTTGTGTCCTGGAGAGCTCTAACAGTGTTGTGTCCTGGAGAGCTCTAACAGTGTTGTGTCCTGGAGAGCTCTAACAGTGTTGTGTCCTGGAGAGCTCTAACAGAGCTGTGTCCTATTGTCCTGGAGAGCTCTAACAGAGTTGTGTCCTGGAGAGCTCTAACAGAGTTGTGTCCTGGAGAGCTCTAACAGTGTTGTGTCCTGGAGAGCTCTAACAGTGTTGTGTCCTGGAGAGCTCTAACAGTGTTGTGTCCTGGAGAGCTCTAACAGTGTTGTGTCCTGGAGAGCTCTAACAGTGTTGTGTCCTGGAGAGCTCTAACAGTGTTGTGTCCTGGAGAGCTCTAACAGTGTTGTGTCCTGGAGAGCTCTAACAGTGTTGTGTCCTATGGTCCTGGAGAGCTCTAACAGAGCTGTGTCCTATTGTCCTGGAGAGCTCTAACAGTGTTGTGTCCTGTAGAGCTCTAACAGAGTTGCTTCTGTCCTGGAGAGCTCTAACAGTGTTGCGTCCTGGAGAGCTCTAACAGAGCTGTGTTTCTGTCCTGGAGAGCTCTAACAGAGCTGTGTTTCTGTCCTGGAGAGCTCTAACAGAGCTGTGTTTCTGTCCTGGAGAGCTCTAACAGTGTTGTGTCCTATTGTACTGGAGAGCTCTAACAGAGTTGTGTCCTGGAGAGCTCTAACAGTGTTGTGTCCTGGAGAGCTCTAACAGAGCTGTGTCCTTCTGTCCTGGAGAGCTCTAACAGAGTTGTGTCCTATTGTCCTGGAGAGCTCTAACAGAGTTGTGTCCTATTGTCCTGGAGAGCTCTAACAGAGCTGTGTCCTATTGTCCTGGAGAGCTCTAACAGAGCTGTGTCCTATTGTCCTGGAGAGCTCTAACAGAGCTGTGTCCTATTGTCCTGGAGAGCTCTAACAGAGTTGTGTCCTATTGTCCTGGAGAGCTCTAACAGAGTTGTGTCCTGGAGAGCTCTAACAGTGTTGTGTCCTGGAGAGCTCTAACAGAGTTGTGTCCTGGAGAGCTCTAACAGAGTTGTGTCCTATTGTCCTGGAGAGCTCTAACAGAGCTGTGTCCTGGAGAGCTCTAACAGTGTTGTGTCCTGGAGAGCTCTAACAGTGTTGTGCCCTGGAGAGCTCTAACAGTGTTGTGTCCTGGAGAGCTCTAACAGAGTTGTGTCCTATTGTCCTGGAGAGCTCTAACAGTGTTTCTGTCCTGGAGAGCTCTAACAGTGTTGTGTCCTGGAGAGCTCTAACAGAGCTGTGTCCTGTGTCCTGGAGAGCTCTAACAGTGTTGCGTCCTGGAGAGCTCTAACAGAGCTGTGTCCTATTGTCCTGGAGAGCTCTAACAGAGCTGGGTCCTGGAGAGCTCTAACAGAGCTGGGTCCTGGAGAGCTCTAACAGAGCTGTGTTTCTGTCCTGTAGAGCTCTAACAGAGCTGTGTTTCTGTCCTGTAGAGCTCTAACAGAGCTGTGTTTCTGTCCTGTAGAGCTCTAACAGAGCTGTGTTTCTGTCCTGGAGAGCTCTAACAGAGCTGTGTTTCTGTCCTGGAGAGCTCTAACAGAGCTGTGTCCTGGAGAGCTCTAACAGAGCTGTGTTTCTGGAGAGCTCTAACAGAGCTGTGTCCTGGAGAGCTCTAACAGAGCTGTGTCCTGGAGAGCTCTAACAGAGCTGTGTCCTGGAGAGCTCTAACAGAGCTGTGTCCTGGAGAGCTCTAACAGAGCTGTGTCCTGGAGAGCTCTAACAGAGCTGTGTTTCTGTCCTGGAGAGCTCTAACAGAGCTGTGTCCTGGAGAGCTCTAACAGAGCTGTGTTTCTGTCCTGTAGAGCCCTAACAGAGCTGTGTGTCTGTCCTGTAGAGCTCTAACAGAGTTGTGTCCTATTGTCCTGGAGAGCTCTAACAGAGTTGTGTCCTATGGTCCTGGAGAGCTCTAACAGAGCTGTGTTTCTGTCCCGGAGAGCTCTAACAGAGCTGTGTTTCTGTCCTGTAGAGCTCTAACAGAGCTGTGTCCTATGGTCCTGTAGAGCTCTAACAGAGCTGTGTTTCTGTCCTGTAGAGCTCTAACAGAGCTGTGTTTCTGTCCTGTAGAGCTCTAACAGAGCTGTGTTTCTGTCCTGTAGAGCTCTAACAGAGCTGTGTTTCTGTCCTGTAGAGCTCTAACAGAGCTGTGTTTCTGTCCTGTAGAGCTCTAACAGAGCTGTGTTTCTGTCCTGTAGAGCTCTAACAGAGTTGTGTTTCTGTCCTGTAGAGCTCTAACAGAGCTGTGTTTCTGTCCTGGAGTGCTCTAACAGAGTTGTTTCTGTCCTGGAGTGCTCTAACAGAGCTGTGTTTCTGTCCTGGAGAGCTCTAACAGAGCTGTGTCCTGTAGAGCTCTAACAGAGCTGTGTTTCTGTCCTGTAGAGCTCTAACAGAGCTGTTTATCTCTGTCCTGTAGAGCTCTAACAGAGCTGTGTTTCTGTTCTGTAGAGCTCTAACAGAGCTGTGTTTCTGTCCTGTAGAGCTCTAACAGAGCTGTGTCCTGTAGAGCTCTAACAGAGCTGTGTCCTGTAGAGCTCTAACAGAGCTGTGTTTCTGTCCTGTAGAGCTCTAACAGAGCTGTGTTTCTGTCCTGTAGAGCTCTAACAGAGCTGTGTTTCTGTCCTGTAGAGCTCTAACAGAGCTGTGTTTCTGTCCTGTAGAGCTCTAACAGAGCTGTGTTTCTGTCCTGTAGAGCTCTAACAGAGCTGTGTTTCTGTCCTGTAGAGCTCTAACAGAGCTGTGTTTCTGTCCTGAGCTGTTTAGAGCTCTAACAGAGCTGTGTTTCTGTCCTGTAACAGAGCTGTGTCCTATGGTCCTGTAGAGCTCTAACAGAGCTGTGTTTCTGTCCTGTAGAGCTCTGAGAAGTTGTCCCAGCAGCTGTTGGAGGAAGTGGAGAGGCTGAAGGAGCAGAATAACAACACAGAGACTCTGTAAGGACTCATCAAGAACATTTTTACAACATATTTATTTATTTATTATATTTATTTATATTTATATATTTAGTTTGGTTCTTGTTTCCGCCAACATCTCTTTTCTCTGTTCTCCAGAAAGAAGAGACTTGAGGACCAGCTGAAGATGGTAGCAGGTATTATCTCTGGTTATAATTGTACTTTCTGTAAAACCCTCGACCGCTGATATACCCACATTGTAATAGTCCACTGTCTGAGGTATGTAAACTCAGTCTTTCCTCTGTTTTCATTATGAAGAGACAACGGAGAAGCAGTGTGTGGATAATGTCCAGCTGAGACAGGAGAAGACGGCACTGCAGAAAGACCTGCTGACAACACAGGTAACAGTGTTATCGAACGGGACAGTAAATCCTCCTCGTTCTAACACTAATCCAATGTTTTGTCTGCGCGGTTTCAACCCACTGAACTAAGAACCATGGTGAAGTATTGGTGTCAAAGTGTTTAGTGCAGTGATGATTTGACATGTGTTTTGTCTTGTCAGGTGTCGTTGAAGACCGTTCAGAAGGTAGCGGAGGAAGTGCAGCAGTTGAAGGAGGACAACGCCAGGACATCTGTTCTGTAAGAACCGAACACTAAACACTGAACACTAAACACCGAACACCAAACACTAAACACCGAACAAACACTAAAACACTAAACACCGAACACCGAACACTAAACACTAAACACCGAACCCACCGAACACTAACCCACGAACACTAAACCCACCGAACACTAAACCCACCGAACACTAAACCCACCGAACACTAAACCCACCGAACACTAAACCCACCGAACACTAAACCCACCGAACACTAAACCCACCGAACACTAAACCCACCGAACACTAAACACCAAACACTAAACACCAACACTAAACACCAAACACTAAACACCAAACACTAAACACCAAACACCAAACACCAAACACCAAACACCAAACACCAAACACTAAACACTAAACAC
>NW_026278862.1:2500-25396 GCF_023373465.1 Oncorhynchus keta | reverse complement strand
AGGAGGGGGGATTCAGGAGGGAGGAGAAGGTGGCAAAGAGCTTCCTAGGGTTAGAGGCAGATGCTTGGAATTTAGAATGGTAGAAAGTGGCTTTAGCAGCAGAGACAGAGGAGGAAAATGTAGAGAGGAGGGAGTGAAAGGATGCCAGGTCCGCAGGGAGGCGAGTTTTCCTCCATTTCCGCGGCTGCCCGGAGCCCTGTTCTGTGAGCTCGCAATGAGTCGTCGAGCCACGGAGCGGGAGGGAGGACCGAGCCGGCCTGGAGGATAGGGGACATAGAGAGTCAAAGGATGCAGAAAGGGAGGAGAGGAGGGTTGAGGAGGCAGAATCAGGAGATAGGTTGGAGAAGGTTTGAGCAGAGGGAAGAGATGATAGGATGGAAGAGGAGAGAGTAGCGGGGAGAGAGAGCGAAGGTTGGGACGGGCGCGATACCATCCGAGTAGGGGCAGTGTGGGAAGTGTTGGATGAGAGCGAGAGGGAAAAGGATACAAGGTAGTGGTCGGAGACTTGGAGGGAGTTGCAATGAGGTTAGTGGAAGAACAGCATCTAGTAAAGATGAGGTCAAGCGTATTGCCTGCCTTGTGAGTAGGGGGGAAGGTGAGAGGGTGAGGTCAAAAGAGGAGAGGAGTGGAAAGAAGGAGGCAGAGAGGAATGAGTCAAAGGTAGACGTGGGGAGGTTAAAGTCGCCCAGAACTGTGAGAGGTGAGCCGTCCTCAGGAAAGGAGCTTATCAAGGCATCAAGCTCATTGATGAACTCTCCAAGGGAACCTGGAGGGCGATAAATGATAAGGATGTTAAGCTTGAAAGGGCTGGTAACTGTGACAGCATGGAATTCAAAGGAGGCGATAGACAGATGGGTAAGGGGAGAAAGAGAGAAAGACCACTTGGGAGAGATGAGGATCCCGGTGCCACCACCCCGCTGACCAGAAGCTCTCGGGGTGTGCGAGAACACGTGGGCGGACGAGGAGAGAGCAGTAGGAGTAGCAGTGTTATCTGTGGTGATCCATGTTTCCGTCAGTGCCAAGAAGTCGAGGACTGGAGGGAGGCATAGGCTGAGATGAACTCTGCCTTGTTGGCCGCAGATCGGCAGTTCCAGAGGCTACCGGAGACCTGGAACTCCACGTGGGTCGTACGTGCTGGGACCACCAGATTAGGTGGCGCGCCACGCGGTGTGGAGCGTTTTTATGGTCTGTGCAGAGAGGAGAGAACAGGGATAGACAGACACATAGTTGACAGGCTACAGAAGAGGCTACGCTAATGCAAGGAGATTGAATGACAAGTGGACTACACGTCTCGAATGTTCAGAAAGTTAAGCTTACGTAGCAAGAATCTTATTGACTAAAATGATTAAAATGATACAGTACTGCTGAAGTAGGCTAGCTGGCAGTAGCTGCGTTGTTGACACTACACTAATCAAGTCGTTCCGTTGAGTGTAATAGTTTCTACAGTGC
Source organism: Oncorhynchus keta (assembly GCF_023373465.1). NCBI lineage: Eukaryota > Metazoa > Chordata > Actinopteri > Salmoniformes > Salmonidae > Oncorhynchus > Oncorhynchus keta. Next base: position 23,947 of record NW_026278862.1, on the reverse strand, counting down.
TACTATTCGGGGCTAGCTGGCTAGCTAGCAGTGTTGTTTACGTTACGTTGCGTTAAAGAACGACAATAGCTGGCTAGCTAACCTAGAAAATCGCTCTAGACTACACAATTATCTTTGAAACAAAGACGGCTATGTAGCTAGCTATGTAGCTAGCTACGATCAAACAAATCAAACCGTTGTACTGTAATGAAATGAAATGAAAATGTGATACTACCTGTGACTGCGACCGGGTTGTTGAATTCGATTCAGTAGACGTTGGCTAGCTGTTAGCTGTTAGCTGTTGGCTAGCTAGCAGAGTCTCCTACGTTAAGGACGACAAATAGCTGGCTAGCGAACCTCGGTAAATTAAGATAATCACTCCAAGACTACACACTCTAAACTACACAATTATCTTGAAACAAAGACAGCTATGTAGCTAGCTAACACTAAACTAATCAAGTCGTTCAGTTGAGTGAATAGCACTACAGTGATGCTAATCTGTGGGCTTTTGCTAGCTTTGCTAGCTGCTGGCGTAGCAGTGAAGGCTACGTTAGGGCGACGAAATACGATAATTATGCAATTATCTCTGATACAAGGGACGGCTATGTAGCTAGCTAAGAAGAAATTGCTAAGATTAGACAAATCAACCGTTGTACTATAATTAAATGTAATGAAAAGTTATTCTACCTGCGGAGCGAAGTGCGATCGACCGCTCGCTCCAACCCGGAAGTCCGCAACAAAGCCTCCTTCACTCACGCCGCCAAACTTACCCTAGTAAAACTGACTATCCTATCAATCCTCGACTTGATGTAATCTACAAAATTGCTTCCAACACTCTACTTAGCAAACTGGATGCAGTTTATCACTGTGCCATCTGTTTTGTCACTAAAGCACCTTATACCACCCACCACTGCGACTTGTACGCTCTAGTCGGCTGGCCCTCGCTACATATTCGTCGCCAGACCCACTGGCTCCAGGTCATCTACAAGTCCATGCTAGGTAAAGCTCCGCCTTATCTCAGTTCACTGGTCACGATGGCAACACCCATCCGTAGCACGCGCTCCAGCAGGTGTATCTCACTGATCTCATCCCTAAAGCCAACACCTCATTTGGCCGCCTTTCGTTCCAGTTCTCTGCTGCCTGTGACTGGAACGAATTGCAAAAATCGCTGAAGTTGGAGACTTTTATCTCCCTCACCAACTTCAAACCACTGCTATCTGAGCAGCTAACCGATCGCTGCAGCTGTACATAGTCTATCGGCAAATAGCCCACCCATTTTTCAAAAGTGACCAAAACATTAGCCAGGAAGCATAGGAACTGAGAAGTGGTCTGTGGTCACCACCTGCAGAACCACTCCTTTATTGGGGGTGTCTTGCTAATTGCCTATAATTTCCACCTGTTGTCTATTCCATTTGCACAACAGCATGTGAAATTTATTGTCAATCAGTGTTGCTTCCTAAGTGGACAGTTTCATTTCACAGAAGTGTGATTGACCTAGAGTTACATTGTGAGCAGTGCATTTGAGCAGTGTAATTTGACAGAAGTATGTTCATACAGTTACAATTACACGTGTAATTGACCAAAAATTGAAAGAGTTTTCAAAAAACGGTGCTAAGTTTTGGGGGTAAAAAAATCACATTTTCAAAATTTTACTCTTGGGTCTTTTACTCTTGACCTGTGTTACATTTGCAATAAATAAAAATGTATGGTGGAGCGCGCTCGCCATCTGTTGGATCTTTGCAGTGTTACACTTGGCATTTGCCATATGGCATTTGCAATCAGTTTTGAATGAAATTACGTCCAATTGAGTGGTATTGTACATCGTGTATATGTTTTGTACGGTGCCAATATGATCCCATTCATCAATTTCAGGGGGGTGTTCCCTTACTTTAATAACACACAAAAACAATGTGATACATTTACATTTACATTTAAGTCATTTAGCAGACGCTCTTATCCAGAGCGACTTACAAATTGGCTACTTTAGTAGCAAAACAAACTGATGTGATACCTAAGATGACTTTAATAACTAAATAAAACAGATGTGATACCTAAGATGACTTTAATAACTAAATAAAACAGATGTGATACCTTAGCTAACTTTAGTAGCAAAACAAACTGATGTGATACCTTAGATGACTTTAATAACAAAATAAAACAGATGTGATACCTTAGCTGACTTTAGTAACAAAATAAGGTTCTTCACAGTATTGCCACAAGATGGAGACCTCACCTTTATCAACCCACCAGTAGCTGTTGAGCCAGAGATGTCCAGGGCCTATTTTCCTAAAGCATCAGAGTAGGAGTTCTGATCTTGGATCAGGGTCCCCCGTGTCCATGTATTCTTTTCCATTATGATCTAAAATGAAAGACTGATCTTAGATCAGCACTTTTACTCTGAGACGCTTCATGAATATGGGCCCTGACCCACAATCTGTCTCACGTCCATTCAAACATCAGGCTTAATAAAAACTTCTCATTAGATGCTCTCCCAAATCACAGATTCAATCCCAAACAGATAATATTATTATCAGAAATCAGTATGTATTCACCACACCTGCACTTCATCTATCCTATAGCACCTGTCCATCTCTACTCAGACCATTATAAGTTAAACCGGTTCACGTCACAGATAGCTCCATCTGTCACCAGAGTGGAGGAAGAGAGATGATGGATGGACATTTCCACCAATCAGATATTCAGCAAAGATTCTGAGTTGTCCCACCTCATGACCGCACATAAACACGTTACCCAGGTTACTAACACACTGGTGTGATTGTTAATGGAAGTGTTGTTTTAAGAAGTACCCCCCAGTCTCCCTTCTCTCCACTGTCCCATCCTCTACAAGAAGTGAACCAACAGACTCTTTCTCACACTTAGTCTATAGCACTCTGTTAATAGCACTCTGCCCCATTTTTCTCTTTCTCTATGCCCGTTTACACATGGTTCTAACATATGTTGGTTGTCCTGATCTTGTTCACATTCTATTGTGCACACATTTGGTGTAGACCAGTGGTTCCCAAACTTTGTATAGTCACGTACCCCTTAAAACATTCAACCTCCAGCTGCATACCCCCTCTTGCACCAGGGTCAGCTGCATACCCCCTCTTGCACCAGGGTCAGCTGCATACCCCCTCTTGCACCAGGGTCAGCTGCATACCCCCTCTTGCACCAGGGTCAGCTGCATACCCCCTCTTGCACCAGGGTCAGCTGCATACCCCCTCTTGCACCAGGGTCAGCTGCATACCCCCTCTTGCACCAGGGTCAGCTGCATACCCCCACTTGCACCAGGGTCAGCTGCATACCCCCTCTTGCACCAGGGTCAGCTGCATACCCCCTCTTGCACCAGGGTCAGCTGCATACCCCTCTTGCACCAGGGTCAGCTGCATACCCCTCTTGCACCAGGGTCAGCTGCATACCCCTAACCCCTTGCACCAGGGTCAGCTGCATACCCCTCTGCACCAGGGTCAGCTGCATACCCCCTCTTGCACCAGGGTCAGCTGCATACCCCCTAACCCCTTGCACCAGGGTTAGCGTACTCTCAAATGTTGTTTTTTTGCCATCATTGTACACCTGCAACACAAGACACATTCGAGTTTTGTCACAACCCCACTCGATGGAAGTGACAAAGAGCTCTTATAGGACCAGGGAACAAATAATAATATAATAATAATCAATCATTTTGCTCTTTATTTATCCATCTTACATATAAAAATGGTGAATAACTCACCACAGGTTAAAGAGAAGGGTGTGTTTGAAAGGATGCACATTACTCTGCAATGTTGGGTTTCTTTTGGAGAGAGTCTCAGTCTTAAATCACTTTCCACACACAGTCTGTGCCTGTATTTAGTTTTCATGCTAGTGAGGGCTGAGAATCCACTCTCACATATGGACGTGGTTGCAAAGGGCATCAGTGTCTTAACTGTGTGATTTGCCAAGGCAGGATACTCTGAGGGGCAGCCCAATCCAGAAATCTGGCAGTGGCTTCTGATTTAACTTTGTTTGTTGCAATTTTGACGAGGCTCTCTTGTTCAGATATCGGTAAGTGGACTGGAGGCTTGGCATGAAAGGGATAACAAATCCAGTTGATTGTGTCATCCGTTTCGGGAAAGTACCTGAGTAATTGCGCACCCAACTCACTCAGGTGCTTCGCTATATCACATTTGACATTGTCCCTAAGATTGAGTTAATTTGCACTCAAAAATCATACAATGATGGAAATACCTGTGTGTTGTCCTTGTTAATGCAGACAGAGAAGAGCTCCAACTTCTTAAGAAGTACACCATGCTCAACCATCCGATCAACAAGACACCCTTCTTTAAGAAGTACACCATGCTCAACCATCCGATCAACAAGACACTCTTCTTTAAGAAGTACACCATGCTCAACAAGACACTCTTCTTTAAGAAGTACACCATGCTCAACCATCCGATCAACAAGACACTCTTCTTTAAGAAGTACACCATGCTCAACCATCCGATCAACAAGACACTCTTCTTTAAGAAGTACACCATGCTCAACCATCCGATCAACAAGACACTCTTCTTTAAGAAATACCACCACCGCTTTATTCATCCGGGATGTATAAGCAACATTCTCATAGCCTACCTTCTCTCCTACGGCCACCAGAAACTCCTCCACTGTGACTGTGTTCAGTAACACACCTAAAGCCGTGCCGAAGTGACAGGGACGGCATCCCCATTCGGGCTGCCATCCCCGCCAAAATCAGTGTAATATCGATACGAAAAACAAAATACTTAATTCTACCACAACAAAAATAATAACCTTGATCATGCACAGAAGAACCAAAAAAATGCCACCAAGAAATAGAAACCGAAAGAAAGTTGTGAATATCTAACTCTCCACAACACGCACTCCTTCACTCAAACAATTCCCAGCATGCACCAAACACTCCCCAGCATGCAGAGAGAGAGAGAGAGAGAGAGAGAGAGAGAGAGAGACAGAAAGACAGAAATACAGACAGACAGACAGAGAGAGAGAGAGAGAAGGGGGAGAGACAAATAGAGAGAAAGAGAGGGAGAGAGATGTGTTTTGTATGAGGAAATGGAGAGGTCTCCGGGTCTCTTGTAGGTTGGCTTAATTACATGCTCGCTGGGAAAGAGAGCGCTATCGATCTGGAAACTGAACTCCATCACATAGTTTTACAGCACCAGTCACTACCCTAAGAGTTAAGAGTTAAAATGACAACCAGGGCAGGGAGAGGAGGGGTGGTTAGAGTTAACAGGAGAACCAGGGCAGGGAGAGGAGGGGGTGGTTGGTTAGAGTTAACAGGAGAACCAGGGCAGGGAGAGGAGGGGTGGTTGGTTAGAGTTAACAGGAGAACCAGGGCAGGGAGAGGAGGGGGTGGTTGGTTAGAGTTAACAGGAGAACCAGGGCAGGGAGAGGAGGGGGTGGTTGGTTAGAGTTAACAGGAGAACCAGGGCAGGGAGAGGAGGGGGTGGTTGGTTAGAGTTAACATGAGAACCAGGGCAGGGAGAGGAGGGGGTGGTTAGAGTTAACATGACAACCAGGGCAGGGAGAGGGGGGGGTGGTTAGAGTTAACAGGAGAACCAGGGCAGGGAGAGGAGGGTGGTTAGAGTTAACATGAGAACCAGGGCAGGGAGAGGAGGGGTGGTTGGTTAACAGGAGAACCAGGGCAGGGAGAGGAGGGGGTGGTTGGTTAGAGTTAACAGGAGAACCAGGGCAGGGAGAGGAGGGGGTGGTTGGTTAGAGTTAACATGAGAACCAGGGCAGGGAGAGGAGGGGTGGTTGGTTAGAGTTAACATGAGAACCAGGGCAGGGAGAGGAGGGTGGTTGGTTAGAGTTAACAGGAGAACCAGGGCAGGGAGAGGAGGGGTGGTTGGTTAGAGTTAACAGGAGAACCAGGGCAGGGAGAGGAGGGGTGGTTGGTTAACAGGAGAACCAGGGCAGGGAGGTGAGGGGGTGGTTGGTTAGAGTTAACAGGAGAACCAGGGCAGGGAGAGGAGGGGTGGTTGGTTAGAGTTAACATGAGAACCAGGGCAGGGAGAGGGGGGGTGGGGTGGTTGGTTAACAGGAGAACCAGGGCAGGGAGAGGAGGGGATGGGGGTGGTTGGTTAACAGGAGAACCAGGGCAGGGAGAGGAGGGGGTGGTTGGCTAACAGGAGAACCAGGGCAGGGAGAGGAGGGGTGGTTGGTTAGAGTTAACAGGAGAACCAGGTAAGGGAGAGGAGGGGTGGTTGGTTAGAGTTAACAGGAGAACCAGGGCAGGGAGAGGAGGGGTGGGGGGTGGTTGGTTAACAGGAGAACCAGGGCAGGGAGAGGAGGGGATGGGGGTGGTTGGTTAACAGGAGAACCAGGGCAGGGAGAGGAGGGGGTGGTTGGCTAACAGGAGAACCAGGGCAGGGAGAGGAGGGGTGGTTGGTTAGAGTTAACAGGAGAACCAGGTAAGGGAGAGGAGGGGGTGGTTGGTTAGAGTTAACAGGAGAACCAGGGCAGGGAGGGAGGGGTGGGGGGTGGTTGGCTAACAGGAGAACCAGGGAAGGGAGAGGAGGTGGTGGGGGTGGTTGGTTAACAGGAGAACCAGGGCAGGGAGAGGAGGGGGTGGGGGGTGGTTGGTTAACAGGAGAACCAGGTAAGGGAGAGGAGGGGTGGGGGGTGGTTGGCTAACAGGAGAACCAGGGCAGGGAGAGGAGGGGGTGGTTGGTTAGAGTTAACATGAGAACCAGGGCAGGGAGAGGAGGGGTGGGGGGTGGTTGGCTAACAGGAGAACCAGGGAAGGGAGAGGAGGGGCTGGGGGGTGGTTGGTTAACAGGAGAACCAGGGAAGGGAGAGGAGGGCCTGGGGGTGGTTGGTTAGAGTTAACAGGAGAACCAGGGCAGGGAGAGGAGGGGGCGGGGGTGGGGGTGGTTGGTATTGGGCAGAGGGGGGTAACGGGAAGGGGGGGCAAAGGGCAGAGGGGGGTAATTGGCAGAGGGGGGTATTGGGAAAGGGGGGTATTGAGCAGAGTGGGTATTGGGAAAAGGGGGGTAATCGGGCAGAGGGTGGTATTAGGCATTTGCTATATTGAAGGAGCATGGGTCATTGTTCTTGGGCGCAGCTGTGACCTGAGAAGAAGGGCTGCCATTCAGATGGTCACAGGATGCCCCTGGGCACTGGGAGCTGGTGGACGGGTGCTAGGAGCTGGGAGCCAGATGACAGGGGTGGGGGGGATTTCATCTATCAATGAAACATCATTACTGATGCTTTTCTATTCACTCATTTACCCATTGGCCTCTGTTTCTATTTCAATACGAATGGAAATGGAGAGTGGAGGAGGACAGAAAGTTGGACTGACTTTAGAGACGCTGCTGTAGTCATTCACACAGGAAGAGGAAGAGTGAAATAGGGTGTTGTTACAGCTGGGGCTCGTTAAATCACACATGTCTTACTGGATGCCTTACGAGAGGGGAAGGAGGGAAGAGATGGAACGATAGAGCAGGGGTGGTGAAGTGAATGGGATTTCTTGTGTGTGTGTATACTGTTTGCCTGTGTGTGTCTGATATTTCCTGTCTTGGCCTCTATACTATAGAACTATCCCATACATATACTCTCTGAGTAAATTTACCCAGAGTAATTTTGTGTGTGTGTGTGTGTGTGTGTGTGTGTGTGTGTGTGTGTGTGTGTGTGTGTGTGTGTGTGTGTGTGTGTGTGTGTGTGTGTGTGCGTGTGCGTGTGCGTGTGCGTGCGTGCGTGCGTGCGTGCGTGCGTGTGTGTGTGTGTGTGTTTCCTTCAGGCCAAATAGATTAATTTGGTTTCATCAGGTCTGAGAGTCTAAAGGTTCCTTTTGGCAAACTCCAAGCAGGATGTCATGTGCCTTTACTGAGGAGTGGCTTCCATCTGGCCACTCTACCATACAGGCCTGATTGGTGGACTGCTGCAGAGAAGGTTGTCCTTCTGGAAGGTTCTACCATCTCCACAGTGTAACTCTAGAGCTCTGTCAGAGTGACCATCGGGTTCTTGGTCACCTCCCGATTGCTGCCAGCTCTAGGATGAGTCTTGGTGGTTCCGAACTTCTTCCATTTAAGAATGTTGGAGGCCACTGTGTTCTTGGGGACCTTCAATGCTGCAGACATTTTTGGAACACTTCCCCAGACCGTGTTTCAACACAATCCTCTCTCAGAGCTCTATGGACAATTCCTTCGACCTCATGGCTTGGTATATATATTGCTCTGACGTGCACTGTCAACTGTGGGACCAACTGCACACACAGGTGTGTGCCTTTACAAATCATGTCAATCAATTGAAATTATTGGACATTTTTTTTAGAAACACCTCAAGGGTGATCAATGGAAACAAAATGCACCTGAGCTCAATTTCGAGTCTCATAGCAAAGGGTCTGAATACTTAAGTAAATAATGTATTTGGGATTTTATTTTGAAGATATTTGCACACAAAAATAAAAAAAAACTGTTCCTTTTATGGGGTTTTATGTGTTGATTGCTAATTATTTTTTACTTTGTTTTATCCATTTTAGAATAAGGCTCTAAAGTAACAAAATGTAGAAAATGTCAAGGGGTCTGAATACTTTCTGAAGGCTCTGTGGTATATGTGTATATATGTGTATATAGTATGTATAAGCTGGAAGCATCAGCCCAAGTGTTGTTGTCCATTAGTTTACTTCAATTAGGTGAGGGGTGGTAGGGTCAGAAGAAAACAATAAAGGAAAAATATGTAACAGATATATATATATATATATATATATATACAATATATACACACACACACAGGACCAATGGAAGTTTGGAAACACCTACTCATTCAAGGGTTTGCTTTATTTGTACTATTTCCTACATTTTAGAATAATAGTGAAGACATCAAAACTATACAATAACACATGTGGAATCATGTACAGTGGAAGTCAGAAGTTTTCATACATCTTAGCTTCCCACAATAAATTGGATGGATTTTGGCCCATTCCCCTGATAGAGCTGTTGTAACTGAGTCAGGTTTGTAGGCCTCCTTGCTTGCACACACTTTTTCAGTGCTGCCCACAAATGTTCTACAGGGTTGAGGTCAGGGCTTTGTGATGGCCAGTCCAATACCTTGACTTTGTTGTCCTTAAGCCATTTTGCCACAACTTTGGAAGTATGCTTTGGGTCATTGTCCATTTGGAAGACCCATTTGCGACCAAGCTTTAACTGATGTCTTGAGATGTTGCTTCAATATATCCACATAATTTTCCTTCCTCGTGGAGCCATCTAGTTTGTGAAGTGCACCAGTCCCTCCTGCAGCAAAGCACCCCCACAACATGATGCTGCCACCCCTGTGCTTCACGGCTGGGATGGTGTACTTTGGCTTGCAAGCCTCCCACTTGTTCTACCAAACATAACGGTGGTCATTATGGCCAAACAATTCTAATTTTTTTCATCAGACCAGAGGACATTTGTCCAAAAGTATGATCTTTGTCCCCATGTGCTGTTGCAAACAATAGTCTGGCTATTTTATGGAGGTTTAGGAGGAGTTGCTTCTTTCTTGCTGAGTGGCCTTTCAGGTTATGTCGATATAGGACTCATTTTATTGTGCATATAGATACTTTTGTACCTGTTTCCTCCAGCATCTTCACAAGGTCCTTTGCTGTTGTTTTGGATCTATTTACACTTTTCACACCGAAGTACATTCATCTCTAGGAGACAGAATGCGTCTCCTTCCTGAGCGGTTTGACGGCTGAGTGGTCCCATGGTGTTTATACTTGTACTATTGTTTGTACAGATGAACGTGGTACCTTCAGGCATTTGGAAATTGCTCCCAGGGATGAACCAGACTTGTGGAGGTCTACAATTGTTTTCTGAGGTCTTAGCTCATTTCTTTGATTTCCCCATGATGTCAAGCAAAAGAGGCACTGAGTTTGAAGGTAGGCCTTGAAATATATTCACAGGTACACCTCCAATTGACTCAAATTATGTAAAATATCCTATCAGAAGCTTCTAAAGTCATTTTCTGGAATGTTCCAAGCTATTCCAAGGCACTGTCAACTCAGTGAATGTGAACTTCTGACCCACTGGAATTGGCACATTAGCGCACGTTAGCAACAACTGTCCCGGTTTAGGGACACCCATCTCGTAGAGGTTCATTCCTGTAAGCACCAGATTTTTAAATATCTGGTCTGTATATCAAATAAGGCTTTTCTTTTTTTCAGTACATTAATGTCAATTTCAATATTTACAGCTTTTTTTTTTTTGCTTTTTAGTTTCTTTCTCCGCTGTCACAGTTTTCTCATCACTCATTTCAAACCTTCTTCTCCTTTACTTCTTTACTGACAAGTTCTAATACGCAATTGATCATTTATGGATTTTAGCTGTTCACAAATGCTTGGTATTGGGCAGAGGGGGGCAACAAAAGCAACACAGCTCATCACCCTGAACACCCTATCCCCACTGTCAAACATGGTGGTGGCAGCATCATGGTTTGGGCCTGCTTTTTTCAGCAGGGACAGAGAAGATGGTTAAAATTGATGGGAAGATGGATGGAGCCAAATACAGGACCATTCTGGAAGAAAACCTGATGGAGTCTGCAAAAGACCTGAGACTGGGACGGAGATTTGTCTTCCAACAAGACAATGATCCAAAACATAAAGCAAAATCTACAATGGAATGGTTCAAAAATAAACATATCCAGGTGTTAGAATGGCCAAGTCAAAGTCCAGACCTGAATCCAATCGAGAATCTGTGGAAAGAACTGAAAACTGCTGTTCACAAATGCTCTCCATCCAACCTCACTGAGCTCGAGCTGTTTTGCAAGGAGGAATGGGAAAAAATGTCAGTCTCTCGATGTGCAAAACTGATAGAGACATACCCCAAGCGACTTACAGCTGTAATCGCAGCAAAAAAGTTAATACTACAAAGTATTAACTTAAGGGGGCTGAATAATTTTGCACGCCCAATTTTTCAGTTTTTGATTTGTTAAAAAGTTTGAAATATCCAATAAATGTCGTTCCACTTCATGATTGTGTCCCACTTGTTGTTGATTCTTCACAAAAAATACAGTTTTATATCTTTATGTTTGAAGCCTGAAATGTGGCAAAAGGTCACAAAGTTCAAGGGGGTCGAATACTTTCGCAAGGCACTGTATGTTTTGTGGGGTTATTATCCAGCTTGACTGTTATTGAGTAAACAGATCAGTGTATTGCTTCTATTTAGCCAGATTTAGTGATATTGAATATTACAATTTCTCATGAGGCGTTCTACAGCACCATCTTCGTGCTAGACAGTGAGGAGTTTATTTCCTAGTCGAGCCAGTTTACATGGCTGATGGTTGTGTATTATCGTTAGCTGTGATCCACAGCTGCTGTTACATATCCTGTACTTAGAGTTAGAGAGTTGTATTTCAATAGTTTACAATAGATCCCCCCACTTTCCTTAAAATGTACAGAGAGAGAGAGAGAGAGAGAGAGAGAGAGAGAGAGAGAGAGAGAGAGAGAGAGAGAGAGAAGAGAGAGAGAGAGAGAGAGAGAGAGAGAGAGAGAGAGAGAGAGAGAGAGAGAGAGAGAGAGAGCACATCGCTACAACACTGTATATAGACATATGGCATTTTGAAATGTCTAATATTTTGGAACGTCTGTGAGTGTAATGTTTACTGTTAATTTTTATTGTTTATTATTCATTTGACATGTTTTGCTAATGTTAACATATGTTTCCCATGCCAATAAAGCCCTGGAATTGAATTGAGAGAGAGAAGAAAGAGAGAGAGAAGAGAGACAGAGAGGTATTCAACTACTGAGATTCAGCCCACGTTTTGTAGGAGACAAAGCCTAAATGGCTGAAGAAGAGGGTGTGGCTTTACCACACATCATAGAGCTATATAACTATAATTACTGATCTCCGGATCTCGGATCTAATACCATTGAATCCAAGTGTTCCAACTATATGGCTCTCACAACCCATTAACGTTAGATTAATGATTACTTCAGGAAGAAGGTAAAGTGCTGCATGTTAAAAGTGTTTTTGTGTGTTGGAACTGGGCGTGTGTGTGTGTGTGTGTGTTGGAACGGGCGTGTGTGTGTGTGTGTTGGAACGGGCGTGTGTGTGTGTTGGAACAGGGCTTGTGTGTGTGTGTGTGTGTGTGTGTGTGTGTGTGTGTGTGTGTGTGTGTGTGTGTGTGTGTGTGTGTGTGTGTGTATTGTGAAACAGGGTGTGTGTGTGTGTGTGTGTGTGTGTGTGTGTGTGTGTGTGTGTGTGTGTGTGTGTGTGTGTGTGTGTGTGTGTGTGTGTGTGTGTGTGTGTGTGTGTGTGTGTGTGTGTGTGTGTGGTGTTGGAACAGGGTGTGTGTGTGTGTGTGTGTGTGTGTGTGTGTGTGTGTGTGTGTGTGTGTGTGTGTGTGTGTGTGTGTGTGTGTGTGTGTGTGTTGGAACAGGGTGTGTGTGTGTGTGTGTGTGTGTGTGTGTGTGTGTGTGTGTGTGTGTGTGTGTGTGTGTGTGTGTGTGTGTGTGTGTGTGTGTGTGTGTGTGTGTGTGTTGGAACAGGGTGTGTGTGTGTGTGTGTGTGTGTGTGTGTGTGTGTGTGTGTGTGTGTGTGTGTGTGTGTGTGTGTGTGTGTGTGTGTGTGTGTGTGTGTAGGAACAAGGCCAGTAGAGGTCTATGTTAACAGTCAGAGGACACGTCTGAACAGAATCTCACCTGTCAGTCAATCTGGGAAGGTTGGGTCAAAGCAGGGAGTTACTAGAGCCATGACAGCTGACCACTCTCTGGCTTGTCATTACACTGACAGACTGTACCAGACACAGCAGGACAGATGGGGTGCTCTGTGTCTTGGCATGTTTGTCATACTACAACAGGTTGAGAATGGGTTATATTGCTGTCTAGTGTCTATACACAATGATGGGAAAACAACAGTTGCTGTATGCTTAGAGAAAGGAGGCAAACTCTGTGGCTTCTGACTCTGTGGCTTCTGGCTCTGTGGCTTCTGACTCTGTGGCTTCTGGCTCTGTGGCTTCTGACTCTGTGGCTTCTGGCTCTATGGCTTCTGGCTCTGGCTTCTGGCTCTGTGGCCAATTCTGTGGCTTCAAGCCAGTTAGGTGACAGATCAATCTCTGTGGCTTCATGGAAGTTATGAGACAGATCAACCCTTGTGGCTTCAAGCCAGTTAGGATAAAGATTGAGCTCTGTGGCTTCGAGCTCTATGGCTTCTAGCCAGTCAGGTGACAGATCAAGTTCTGTGGCTTCAAGCCAGTTAGGAGACAGATCATATGATGGTGCCGGAGAGGATGGCTGCTTTTTATTTGCTCTTTTAACCAACTTTTTGTTTGTTTTTTCGCATTGTTTGTAATTTATTTTGTACATAATGTTACTAATACCATCTCCTATGACTGAAAAGAGCTTCTGAACAGCAATTATTCACTTTGAATTGGACGAATAATTTTTCTTTAATGAGTCGGACAAGAGGATTTACTCAGACACTAGAACAGGCATTTGCAGGAGAAAGAGACAGAGATCAGCGTGCCATGAGGGGATCAAGGTGACGAGTGGCTAATCTGCCTTGCCATCTGGAAAATAAATGGGACGAACTAAAAGCATGTACAGTTGAAGTCAGAAGTCTACATACACCTTAGCAAAATACATTTAAACTCCGTTTTCACTATTCCTGACATTTAATCACAGTAAAAATTCCCTGTCTTAGGTCAGTTAGGATCACCACTTATTTTAAGAATGTGAAATGTCAGAGTAATAGTAGAGAGAATTATTTAATTCAGCATTTTTTCTTTCATCACATTCCCAGTGGGTCAGAAGTTTACATACACTCAATTAGTATTTGGTAGCATTGCCTTTAAATTGTTTAAACTTGGGTCAAATGTTTGGGGTAGCCTTCCACAAGCTTCCCACAATTCCTCCTGACAGAGCTGGTGTAACTGAGTCAGGTTTGTAGGTCTCCTCACTTGCACACGCTTTTCCAGTTCTGCCCACAATTTTTCTAGGTCAGGGCTTTGTGATGGCAACTCCAATACCTTGACTTTGTTGTCCTTAAGCCATTTGCCACAACTTTGAAAGTAGACTTGGGTCAAGTAGGCTTGGGTCATTGTCCATTTGGAAGACCCATTTGTGACCAAGCTTTAACTTCCTGACTGATGTCTTGAGATGTTGCTTCAATATATCCATGTGATTTTCATTCCACATGAAGCTATCTATTTTGTGAAGTTCCCCAGTCGATCCAAAGCAACCCCACAACATGATGCTGCAACCCCCGTGCTTCACGGTTGGGATGGTGTTCTTTAGCTTGCAAGCCTCCACCTTTTCCCCCAAACATAACGATGGTCATTATGGCCAAACGGTTCTATTTTTGTTTCATCAAACCAGAGGACATTTCTCCAAAAAGTACGATCTTTGTCCTCCAGTTGCAACCTGTAGACTGGCTTTTTTATGCCGGTTTTGGAGCAGTTGCTTCTTCCTTGCTGAGTTGCCTTTCAGGTTATGTCGATATAGGACTCGTTTTACTGTGGATCTAGATACTTTTGTACCTGTTTCCTCCAGCATCTTCACAAGGTCCTTTGCTGTTGTTCTGGGATTGAATTGCACTTTTCGCACCAAAGTACGTTAAACTCTAGGAAACATAACGCGTCTTCTTCCCGAGCAGTATGGCGGCTGAGTGGTCCCATGGTGTTTATACTTGTGTACTATTGTTTGTAGAGATAAACGTTGTACCTTCAGGCATTTGGAAATTGCTCCCAAGGATGAACCAGACTTGTGGAGGTCTACAATTGCTTTTCCGAGGTCTTGGCTGATTTCTTTTGATTTTCCCATGATGTCAAGCAAAGAGGCACTGAGTTTGAAGGTAGGCCTTGAAATACATCCACATGTGCACCTACAATTTTTATTTTTATTTTTATTTCACCTTTATTTAACCAGGTAGGCTAGTTGAGAACAAGTTCTCATTTGCAACTGCGACCTGGCCAAGATAAAGCATAGCAGTGTGAACAGACAACACAGAGTTACACATGGAGTAAACAATTAGCAAGTCAATAACACAGTAGAAAAAATGGGCAGTCTATATACAATGTGTGCAAAGGCATGAGGAGGTAGGCGAATAATACAATTTTGCAGATTAACACTGGAGTGATAAATGATCAGATGGGCATGTACAGGTAGAGATATTGGTGTGCAAAGAGCAGAAAAGTAAATAAATAAAAACAGTATAAAAACAGTATGGGAATGAGGTAGGTGAAAAGGGGAGCTATTTACCTATAGACTATGTACAGCTGCAGCGATCGGTTAGCTGCTCGGATAGCTGATGTTTGAAGTTGGTGAGGGAGATAAAAGTCTCCAACTTCAGCGATTTTTTGCAATTCGTTCCAGTCACAGGCAGCAGAGTACTGGAGACGAAAGTCGGCCAAATGAGGTGTTGGCTTTAGGGATGATCAGTGAGATACACCTGCTGGAGCGAGTGCGCTACGGATGGGTGTTGCCATCGTGACCAGTGAGCTGAGATAAGGCGGAGCTTTACCTAGCATGGACTTGTAGATGACCTGGAGCCAGTGGGTCTGGCGACGAATATGTAGTGAGGGCCAGCCGACTAGAGCATACAAGTCGCAGTGGTGGGTGGTATAAGGTGCTTTAGTGACAAAACGGATGGCACTGTGATAGACTGCATCCAGTTTGCTGAGTAGAGTGTTGGAAGCCATTTTGTAGATGACATCGCCGAAGTCGAGGATCGGTAGGATAGTCAGTTTTACTAGGGTAAGCTTGGCAGCGTGAGTGAAGGAGGCTTTGTTGCGGAATAGAAAGCCGACTCAAATGATGTAAAATAGGCTATCAAAAAAATGCAGAACCAAGAACAGATACAGCCCTTGGTTCACTCCAGACCTGACTGCCCTCGACCAGCACAAAAACATCCTGTGGCGGACTGCAATAGCATCGAATAGCCCCCGTGATATGCAACTGTTCAGGGAAGTCAGGAACCAATACACGCAGTCAGTCAGGAAAGCTAAGGCCAGCTTCTTCAGGCAGAAGTTTGCATCCTGTAGCTCAACTCCAAAAAGTTCTGGGACACTGTGAAGTCCATGGAGAACAAGAGCACCCCCTCCCAGCTGCCCACTGCACTGAGGCTAGGAAACACGGTCTCCACCGATAAATCCATGATTATCGAAAACTTCAATAAGCACTTCTCAACGGCTGGCCATGCCTTCCGCCTGGCTACTCCAACCTCGGCCAACAGCTCCGCCCCCCCGTAGTTCCTCACCCAAGCCTCTCCAGGTTCTCCTTTACCCAAATCCAGATAGCAGATGTTCTGAAAGAGCTGCAAAACCTGGACCCGTACAAATCAGCTGGGCTTGACAATCTGGACCCGCTATTTCTGAAACTATCTGCCGCCATTATGCGCAACCCCTATTACCAGCCTGTTCAACCTCTCTTTCATATCGTCCGAGATCCCCAAGGATTGGAAAGCTGCCCGCAGTCATCCCCCTCTTCAAAGGGAGACACCTGGACCCAAACTGCTATAGACCTATATCCATCCTGCCCTGCCTATCTAAGGTCTTCGAAAGCCAAGTCAACAAACAGGTCACTGACCATCTCGAATCCCACCGTACCTTCTCCGCTGTGCAATCTGGTTTCCGGAACGGTCACGGTGCACCTCAGCCACACTCAAGGTACTAAATGATATCATAACCGCCATCGATAAAAGACAGTACTGTGCAGCCGTCTTCATCGACCTCGCCAAGGCTTTCGACTCTGTCAATCACCAAATTCTTATCGGCAGACTCAACAGCCTCGGTTTTTCGGATGACTGCCTTGCCTGGTTCACCAATTACTTTGCAGACAGAGTTCAGTGTGTCAAATCAGAGGGCATGCTGTCCGGTCCTCTGGCAGTCTCTATGGGGTGCCACAGGGTTCAATTCTCGGGCCGACTCTTTTCTCTGTATATATCAATGATGTTGCTCTTGCTGCGGGCGATTCCCTGATCCACCTCTACGCAGACGACACCATTCTATTTACTTTCGGCCCGTCATTGGACACTGTGCTATCAACCTCCAAACGAGCTTCAATGCCATACAGCACTCCTTCCGTGGCCTCAACTGCTCTTAAACGAGAGTAAAACCAAATGCATGCTTTTCAACCGATCGCTGCCTGCACCCGCATGCCCGACTAGCATCACCACCCTGGATGGTTCCAACCTTGAATATGTGGACATCTATAAGTACCTAGGTGTCTGGCTAGACTGCAAACTCTCCTTCCAGACTCATCAAACATCTCCAATCAAAAATCAAATCCAGAGTCGGCTTTCTATTCCGCAACAAAGCCTCCTTCACTCACGCTGCCAAGCTTACCCTAGTAAAACTGACTATCCTACCGATCCTCGACTTCGATGTCATCTACAAAATGGCTTCCAACACTCTACTCAGCAAACTGGATGCAGTCTATCACAGTGCCATCCGTTTTGTCACTAAAGCACCTTATACCACCCACCACTGCGACTTGTATGCTCTAGTCGGCTGGCCCTCACTACATATTCGTCGCCAGACCCACTGGCTCAGGTCATCTACAAGTCCATGCTAGGTAAAGCTCCGCCTTATCTCAGTTCACTGGTCACGATGGCAACACCCATCCGTAGCACGCGCTCCAGCAGGTGTATCTCACTGATCATCCCTAAAGCCAACACCTCATTTGGCCGCCTTTCGTTCCAGTACTCTGCTGCCTGTGACTGGAACGAATTGCAAAAATCGCTGAAGTTGGAGACTTTTATCTCCCTCTCCAACTTCAAACATCAGCTATCCGAGCAGCTAACCGATCGCTGCAGCTGTACATAGTCTATAGGTAAATAGCTCACCCTTTTTCACCTACCTCATTCCCATACTGTTTTTATACTGTTTTTATTTATTTACTTTTCTGCTCTTTTGCACACCAATATCTCTACCTGTACATGCCCATCTGATCATTTATCACTCCAGTGTTAATCTGCAAAATTGTATTATTCGCCTACCTCCTCATGCCTTTTGCACACATTGTATATAGACTGCCCATTTTTTCTACTGTGTTATTGACTTGCTAATTGTTTACTCCATGTGTAACTCTATGTTGTCTGTTCACACTGCTATGCTTTATCTTGGCCAGGTCGCAGTTGCAAATGAGAACTTGTTCTCAACTAGCCTACCTGGTTAAATAAAGGTGAAATAAAAAAATAAAAAAATAAAAAAATAAAGAAGCTTCTAAAGCCATGACATCATTTTCTGGAATGTTCCAAGCTGTTTCAAGGCACAGTCAACTTAGTGTATGAAAACATCTGACCCACTGGAACTGTGATTCAGTGAATTATAAGTGAAATAATCTGTTAACAATTGTTGGAAAAATGACTTGTGTCATGCACAAAGTAGATGTCCTAACCGACTTGCCAAAACTATAGTTTGTTAACAATGTGTGGAGTGGTTGAAAAACAAGTTTTAATAACTCCAACCTAAGTGTATGTAAACTTCTGACTTCAACTGTATATCCTTCCAACGGGACATTAAAAACTGTAATATCTTATGTTTCACAGAGTCGTGGCTGAACGACGACATTTTTAAAATACAGCTGGCGGGTTATACACTCTATCAGCAGGATAGAACAGCAGCCTCTGGTAAGACAAGGGTAGAGGTCTATGTATATTTGCAAACAACAGCTGGTGCACGATATCTAAGAAAGTCTCAAGGTTTTGTTCACCTGAGGTAGAGTATCTCATGATAAGCTGTGGCAGGGCTTGCAAACTATGACACACTACAAAGGGCAGTACAGTCGAGAGCTGGCCAGTGACACAAGCCTACCAGATGAGCTAAAAAACTTCTATGCTCGCTTCGAGGCAAGTAACACTGAAACATGCATGAGAGCATCAGCTGTTCCGGACGACTGTGTGATCACACTCTCTGCAACCGATGTGTGTAAGACCTTTCTAGGGCAGGCGTTCCCGCAAGCGGAACCCCTCGACAACATTCTGCTGAAAAGGCAGTGCACGAAATTCAAAAATATTTATTAAAAGTATGTAACTTTCACACATTATTAACAAGTCCAATACAGCAAATGAAAGACACAAATCTTGTTAATCTACCCACCGTGTCCGATTTCAAAAATGCTTTACAGTGAAAGCACAATGGATTTATGTTAGGTCATAGCCAATTTTAAAAAACACAGCCATTTTTCCAGCCAAAGATAGGAGTCACAAAAGCACAAATATAGATCAAATTAATCACTAACCTTTGATGATCTTCATGAGATGACACTCATAGGACGTCCAGTTACACAATACATGTATGTTGTGTTCGATAATGTGAATATTTCTATCGAAAAATCTCAGTTTACATTGGCGCGTTACGTGCAGTAATGTTTTGATTCCAAAACATCCAGTGATTTTGCAGAAATACTCATAGTAAACATTAATAAAATATACTAGGGTTATTCACAGAATTAAGATAGACTTCTCCTTAATGCAACCGCTATGTCAGATTTCAAAAACTTTACGGAAAAAGCATAATCTGAGGACGGTGCTCAGAGCCCAATCCAGCCAGCGAAATATGTGCCATTCTGGAGTCATCAGAAATTAGAAATAACACTATAAATATTCACTTACCTTTGATGAGCTTCATCAGAAGGCACTCCCAGGAATCCCAGTTGGACAATAAATGACTGATTTGTTCCATAAAATTCCATAAAGTCCATCATTTATGTCCAAATAGCCACTTGTTGTTAGCGTGTTCAGCCCAATAATCCATATTCATGAGGCGTGCGCACTTCGTCCAGACAAAAACTCAAAAAGTTACGTTACAGGTCGTAGAAACAAGTCAAACGATGTATGGAATCAATCTTTAGGATGTTTTTAACATAAAACATCAATAATGTTCCAACCGGAGAATTCCTATTTCTGAAGAAAAGCACTGGAACGAGAGCTAACTCTGTCGGGAGCGCGCGTCACGAGGCCTGAGACACTCTGCCAAATGCCTCCCTATCCCAAAATGGTTAAACAGGTCAACATTCATGAGGTCGTTGGGCCAGACAGATTACCAGGACGTGTACTCAGAGCATGCACTGACCAATTGGCAAGTGTCTTCACTGACATTTTCAAACTCTCCTTGTCTGAGTCTATAATACCAACATGTTTCAAGCGGACCACCATGGTCCCTGTACCTAATAACACTAAGGTCACCTGCCTAAGGACTTCCGACCCATGGCACTCATGTATGTAGCCATGAAGTGCTTGAAAAGGCTGGTCATGGCTCATCAACACCATGTATCAAGAAACCATAGACTCACTCCAATTTGCATTCCGCCCCAGCAGATCCACAGATGACGCAATCTCTATTGACACCAGGACAAAAGGAACACCTATGTGAGAATGCTATTCTTTGACTACATCTCAGCGTTCAACACCATAGGGCCCTCAAAGCTCATCACTAAGCTAAGGAACCTGGGACTAAACATCTCCCTCTGCAACTAGATCCTGGACATCCTGATGGGGCGCCCCAGGTGATGAGGGGAAGGCAACAACACATCTGCCCGCTGATCCTCAACACGGGGGGCCGGGTGCAACACGGTGCATGCTCAGTCCCCTACTTTAATCCCTGCTCACTCATGACTGCACGGCCAGGTACGACTCAACACCATCATTAAGTTTGCCGATGACACAACAGTTGTAGGCCTCATCACCGACAATGATGAGACAGCAGATAGGGCGAAGAGGGAGTCAGAGACCTGACTGTGGTGCAAGGATAACAACCTCTCCCTCAATGTGATCAAGACAAAAGGAGATGATTGTGGACTACAGGAAAAGGAGCACCGAGGCAGCCCCATTCTCATCGATGCAGTCGTGAAGAGGGCACGACAAACCTATTTCCCCTCAGGATACTGAAAAGATTTGGCATGGGTCTCAGATCCTCAAAGGTTCTACAGCTGCACCATTGAAAGCATCCTCACGGGTTGCATCACTGCCTTGTATGGCAATGCTCGGCCTTCGACCGCAAGGCACAACAGAGGTAGTGGGTACGGTCAGTACATCACCGGGAGCCAAGCTTCCTGCCATCCAGGACCTGTATACCAGGCGGTGTCAGAGGAGGCCTAAAAATTGTTAAGGACTCAGCCACCCTAGTCATAGACTGTTCTCTCTTCTACTGCACGGCAAGAGAGGTACCGGTGTGCCAAGTCAGGGTCGAAGATTCTAAACAGCTTCTCTGCTCAAGCCATGAGACTCCTGAACATCTAAACAAATGGCTACTCAGACTATGTACATTGCCCCTTCTACGCTGCTGCTACTCTGTACTATGTTTGCATAGTCACTTTAATAACTCTACCAACATGTACATGCCTCAATTACCTCGACTAAACAGGTGCCCCTCGCACATTGACTCTGTACTGGTACCTCCTGTAAATAGCCTCACATTGACTCTGTACTGGTATCCCCTGTATTTAGTCTCCACATTGACTCTGCTGGTACCCCCTGAATATAGCCTCCACATTGTCTCTGTACTGGTACCCCATGTATATAGTCTCCCACATGAGCGCTG
>NW_026278861.1:0-22102 GCF_023373465.1 Oncorhynchus keta | reverse complement strand
AGCATAGGGTAGGGCAGTGTGAGCAGAACCAGCGGTGTCGTTTGACTTAGCAAACGAGGATCGGATGTCGTCGACCTTCTTTTCAAATTGGTTGACGAAGTCATCTGCAGAGAGGGAGGAGGGGGGATTCAGGAGGGAGGAGAAGGTGGCAAAGAGCTTCCTAGGGTTAGAGGCAGATGCTTGGAATTTAGAATGGTAGAAAGTGGCTTTAGCAGCAGAGACAGAGGAGGAAAATGTAGAGAGGAGGGAGTGAAAGGATGCCAGGTCCGCAGGGAGGCGAGTTTTCCTCCATTTCCGCTCGGCTGCCCGGAGCCCTGTTCTGTGAGCTCGCAATGAGTCGTCGAGCCACGGAGCGGGGAGGGAGGACCGAGCCGGCCTGGAGGATAGGGGACATAGAGAGTCAAAGGATGCAGAAAGGGAGGAGAGGAGGGTTGAGGAGGCAGAATCAGGAGATAGGTTGGAGAAGGTTTGAGCAGAGGGAAGAGATGATAGGATGGAAGAGGAGAGAGTAGCGGGGGAGAGAGAGCGAAGGTTGGGACGGCGCGATACCATCCGAGTAGGGGCAGTGTGGGAAGTGTTGGATGAGAGCGAGAGGGAAAAGGATACAAGGTAGTGGTCGGAGACTTGGAGGGGAGTTGCAATGAGGTTAGTGGAAGAACAGCATCTAGTAAAGATGAGGTCAAGCGTATTGCCTGCCTTGTGAGTAGGGGGGAAGGTGAGAGGGTGAGGTCAAAAGAGGAGAGGAGTGGAAAGAAGGAGGCAGAGAGGAATGAGTCAAAGGTAGACGTGGGGAGGTTAAAGT
Source organism: Oncorhynchus keta (assembly GCF_023373465.1). Classification (NCBI taxonomy): domain Eukaryota; kingdom Metazoa; phylum Chordata; class Actinopteri; order Salmoniformes; family Salmonidae; genus Oncorhynchus; species Oncorhynchus keta. The sequence continues at coordinate 21,300 of NW_026278861.1, read as the reverse complement.
CGCCCAGAACTGTGAGAGGTGAGCCGTCCTCAGGAAAGGAGCTTATCAAGGCATCAAGCTCATTGATGAACTCTCCAAGGGAACCTGGAGGGCGATAAATGATAAGGATGTTAAGCTTGAAAGGGCTGGTAACTGTGACAGCATGGAATTCAAAGGAGGCGATAGACAGATGGGTAAGGGAGAAAGAGAGAAAGACCACTTGGGAGAGATGAGGGATCCCGGTGCCACCACCCCGCTGACCAGAAGCTCTCGGGTGTGCGAGAACACGTGGGCGGACGAGGAGAGAGCAGTAGGAGTAGCAGTGTTATCTGTGGTGATCCATGTTTCCGTCAGTGCCAAGAAGTCGAGGGACTGGAGGGAGGCATAGGCTGAGATGAACTCTGCCTTGTTGGCCGCAGATCGGCAGTTCCAGAGGCTACCGGAGACCTGGAACTCCACGTGGGTCGTACGCGCTGGGACCACCAGATTAGGGTGGCCGCGGCCACGCTGGTGTGGAGCGTTTGTATGGTCTGTGCAGAGAGGAGAGAACAGGGATAGACAGACACATAGTTGACAGGCTACAGAAGAGGCTACGCTAATGCAAGGAGATTGGAATGACAAGTGGACTACACGTCTCGAATGTTCAGAAAGTTAAGCTTACGTAGCAAGAATCTTATTGACTAAAATGATTAAAATGATACAGTACTGCTGAAGTAGGCTAGCTGGCAGTAGCTGCGTTGTTGACACTACACTAATCAAGTCGTTCCGTTGAGTGTAATAGTTTCTACAGTGCTACTATTCGGGGCTAGCTGGCTAGCTAGCAGTGTTGTTTACGTTACGTTGCGTTAAAAGAACGACAATAGCTGGCTAGCTAACCTAGAAAATCGCTCTAGACTACACAATTATCTTTGAAACAAAGACGGCTATGTAGCTAGCTATGTAGCTAGCTACGATCAAACAAATCAAACCGTTGTACTGTAATGAAATGAAATGAAAATGTGATACTACCTGTGACTGCGACCGGGTTGTTGAATTCGATTCAGTAGGCGTTGGCTAGCTGTTAGCTGTTAGCTGTTGGCTAGCTAGCAGAGTCTCCTACGTTAAGGACGACAAATAGCTGGCTAGCGAACCTCGGTAAATTAAGATAATCACTCCAAGACTACACACTCTAAACTACACAATTATCTTGGAAACAAAGACAGCTATGTAGCTAGCTAACACTAAACTAATCAAGTCGTTCAGTTGAGTGAATAGCACTACAGTGATGCTAATCTGTGGGCTTTTGCTAGCGTTTGCTAGCTGCTGGGCGAATAGCAGTGAAGGCTACGTTAGGGCGACGAAATACGATAATTATGCAATTATCTCTGATACAAGGACGGCTATGTAGCTAGCTAAGAAGAAATTGCTAAGATTAGACAAATCAACCGTTGTACTATAATGAAATGTAATGAAAAAGTTATTCTACCTGCGGAGCGAAGTGCGATGCGACCGCTCGCTCCAACCCGGAAGTCCGCAACAAAGCCTCCTTCACTCACGCCGCCAAACTTACCCTAGTAAAACTGACTATCCTATCAATCCTCGACTGGCGATGTAATCTACAAAATTGCTTCCAACACTCTACTTAGCAAACTGGATGCAGTTTATCACTGTGCCATCTGTTTTGTCACTAAAGCACCTTATACCACCCACCACTGCGACTTGTACGCTCTAGTCGGCTGGCCCTCGCTACATATTCGTCGCCAGACCCACTGGCTCCAGGTCATCTACAAGTCCATGCTAGGTAAAGCTCCGCCTTATCTCAGTTCACTGGTCACGATGGCAACACCCATCCGTAGCACGCGCTCCAGCAGGTGTATCTCACTGATCATCCCTAAAGCCAACACCTCATTTGGCCGCCTTTCGTTCCAGTTCTCTGCTGCCTGTGACTGGAACGAGTTGCAAAAATCGCTGAAGTTGGAGACTTTTATCTCCCTCACCAACTTCAAACCACTGCTATCTGAGCAGCTAACCGATCGCTGCAGCTGTACATAGTCTATCGGCAAATAGCCCACCCATTTTTTACCTACCTCATCCCCATACTGTTTTTATTTATTTACTTTTCTGCTCTTTTGCACGCCAGTATCTCTACCTGTACATGACCATCTGATCATTTATCACTCCAGTGTTAATCTGCAAAATTGTAATTATTCGCCTACCTCCTCATGCCTTTTGCACACAATGTATATAGACTCCACTTTTTTTTTCCTATTGTGTTATTGACTTGTTAATTGTTTACTCCATGTGTAACTCTGTGTTGTCTGCTCACACTGCTATGCTTTATCTTGGCCAGGTCACAGTTGCAAATGATAACTTGTTCTCAACTAGCCTACCTGGTTAAATAAAGGTGAAATAAAAAAATAAAAAAATAATAATATACACTGCTCAAAAAAATAAAGGGAACACTAAAATAACACATCCTAGATCTGAATGAATGAAATATTCTTATTAAATACCTTTTTCTTTACATAGTTGAATGTGCTGACAACAAAAATGATCAATGGAAATCAAATTTATCAAATCCATGGAGGTCTGGATTTGGAGTCACCCTCAAAATTAAAGTGGAAAACCACACTACAGGCTGATCCAACTTTGATGTAATGTCCTTAAAGCAAGTCAAAATGAGGCTCAGTAGTGTGTGTTGGACTCCACGTGCCTGTTTGACCTCCCTACAACACCTGGGCATGCTCCTGATGAGGTGGCAGATGGTCTCCTGAGGGATCTCCTCCTAGACCTGGACTAAAGCATCCGCCAACTCCTGGACGGTCTGTGGTGCAACGTGGCATTGGTGGATGGAGCGAGACATGATGTCCCAGATGTGCTCAATTGGATTCAGGTCTGGGGAATGGGCGGGCCAGTCCATAGCATCAATGCCTTCCTCTTGCAGGAACTGCTGACACACTTCAGCCATATGAGGTCTAGCATCGTCTTGCATTAGGAGGAACCCAGAGCCAACCGCACAAGCATATGGTCTCACAAGGGGTCTGAGGATCTCATCTCGGTACCTAATGGCAGTCAGGCTACTCTCTGGCGAGCACATGGAGGGCTGTGCGGCCCCCAAAGAAATGCCACCCCACACCATGACTGACCCACCGCCAAACCGGTCCTGCTGGAGGATGCTGCAGGCAGCAGAACGTTTCTCCACGGCGTCTCCAGACTCTGTCACGTCTGTCACATGTGCTCAGTGTGAACCTGCTTTCATCTGTGAAGAGCACAGGGCGCCAGTGGCGAATTTGCCAATCTCGGTGTTCTCTGGAAAATGCCAAACGGTCCTGCAAGGTGTTGGGCTGTAAACACAACCCCCACCGTTTGAGCAGACACATGCACATTTGTGGCCTGCTGGAGGTCATTTTGCAGGGCTCTGGCAGTGCTCCTCCTGCTCCTCCTTGCACAAAGGCGGAGGTAGCGGTCCTGCTGCTGGGTTGTTGCCCTCCTACGGCCTCCTCCACGTCTCCCTATGTACTGGCCTGTCTCCTGGTAGCGCCTCCGTGTTCTGGACACTCACGCTGACAGACACAGCAAACCTTCTTGCCACAGCTCGCATTGATGTGCCATCCTGAGCCACTTGTGCTGGGTTGTAGACTCCGTCTCATGCTACCACTAGAGTGAAAGCACCGCAGCATTCAAAAGTGACCAAAACATCAGCCAGGAAGCATATGGAACTGAGAAGTGGTCTGTGGTCACCACCTGCAGAACCACCCTTTATTGGGGGTGTCTTGCTAATTGCCTATAATTTCCACCTGTTGTCTATTCCATTTGTAGCAACAGCATGTGAAATTTATTGTCAATCAGTGTTGCTTCCTAACAATCAGTGTTGCTTCCTAAGTGGACAGTTTCATTTCACAGAAGTGTGATTGACCTGGAGTTACATTGTGAGCAGTGCATTTGAGCAGTGTAATTTGACAGAAGTATGTTCATACAGTTACAATTACACGTGTAATTGACCAAAAAATTGAAAGAGTTTTCAAAAACGGTGCTAAGTTTTGGGGGTAAAAAAATCACATTTTCAAAATTTTACTCTTGGGTCTTTTACTCTTGACCTGTGTTACATTTGCAATAAATAAAAATGTATGGTGGAGCGCGCTCGCCATCTGTTGGATCTTTGCAGTGTTACACTTGGCATTTGCCATATGGCATTTGCAATCAGTTTTGAATGAAATTACGTCCAATTGAGTGGTATTGTACATCGTGTATATGTTTTGTACGGTGCCAATATGATCCCATTCATCAATTTCAGGGGGTGTTCCCTTACTTTAATAACACACAAAAACAATGTGATACATTTACATTTACATTTAAGTCATTTAGCAGACGCTCTTATCCAGAGCGACTTACAAATTGGTGCATTCACCTTATGCCTTAGCTGACTTTAGTAGCAAAACAAACTGATGTGATACCTAAGATGACTTTAATAACTAAATAAAACAGATGTGATACCTTTAGCTGACTTTAGTAACAAAATAAGGTTCTTCACAGTATTGCCACAAGATGGAGACCTCACCTTTATCAACCCACCAGTAGCTGTTGAGCCAGAGATGTCCAGGGCCTATTTTCCTAAAGCATCAGAGTAGGAGTTCTGATCTTGGATCAGGGTCCCCGTGTCCATGTATTCTTTTCCATTATGATCTAAAATGAAAGACTGATCTTAGATCAGCACTTTTACTCTGAGACGCTTCATGAATATGGGCCCTGACCCACAATCTGTCTCACGTCCATTCAAACATCAGGCTTAATAAAACTTCTCATTAGATGCTCTCCCAAATCACAGATTCAATCCCAAACAGATAATATTATTATCAGAAATCAGTATGTATTCACCACACCTGCACTTCATCTATCCTATAGCACCTGTCCATCTCTCTCAGACCATTATAAGTTAAACCGGTTCACGTCACAGATAGCTCCATCTGTCACCAGAGTGGAGGAAGAGAGATGATGGATGGACATTTCCACCAATCAGAGATTCAGCAAGATTCTGAGTTGTCCCACCTCATGACCGCACATAAACACGTTACCCAGGTTACTAACACACTGGTGTGATTGTTAATGGAAGTGTTGTTTTAAGAAGTACCCCCAGTCTCCTTCTCTCCACTGTCCCATCCTCTACAAGAAGTGAACCAACAGACTCTTTCTCACACTTAGTCTATAGCACTCTGTTAATAGCACTCTGCCCCATTTTTCTCTTTCTCTATGCCCGTTTACACATGGTTCTAACATATGTTGGTTGTCCTGATCTTGTTCACATTCTATTGTGCACACACATTTGGTGTGTAGACCAGTGGTTCCCAAACTTTGTATAGTCACGTACCCCTTAAAACATTCAACCTCCAGCTGCATACCCCTCTTGCACCAGGGTCAGCTGCATACCCCCTCTTGCACCAGGGTCAGCTGCATACCCCCTCTTGCACCAGGGTCAGCTGCATACCCCCTCTTGCACCAGGGTCAGCTGCATACCCCTCTTGCACCAGGGTCAGCTGCATACCCCCTCTTGCACCAGGGTCAGCTGCATACCCCCTCTTGCACCAGGGTCAGCTGCATACCCCTCTTGCACCAGGGTCAGCTGCATACCCCCTCTTGCACAGGGTCAGCTGCATACCCCCTCTTGCACCAGGGTCAGCTGCATACCCCCTAACCCCTTTGCACCAGGGTCAGCTGCATACCCCTCTTGCACCAGGGTCAGCTGCATACCCCTCTTGCACCAGGGTCAGCTGCATACCCCCTAACCCCTTGCACCAGGGTTAGCGTACTCTCAAATGTTGTTTTTGCCATCATTGTACACCTGCAACACAAGACACATTCGAGTTTTGTCACAACCCCACTCGATGGAAGTGACAAAGAGCTCTTATAGGACCAGGAACAAATAATAATATAATAATAATCAATCATTTTGCTCTTTATTTATCCATCTTACATATAAAAATGGTGAATAACTCACCACAGGTTAAAGAGAAGGGTGTGTTTGAAAGGATGCACATTACTCTGCAATGTTGGGTTTCTTTTGGAGAGAGTCTCAGTCTTAAATCACTTTCCACACACAGTCTGTGCCTGTATTTAGTTTTCATGCTAGTGAGGGCCGAGAATCCACTCACATATGTACGTGGTTGCAAAGGGCATCAGTGTCTTAACTGTGTGATTTGCCAAGGCAGGATACTCTGAGGGCAGCCCAATCCAGAAATCTGGCAGTGGCTTCTGATTTAACTTTGTTTGTTGCAATTTTGACGAGGCTCTCTTGTTCAGATATCGGTAAGTGGACTGGAGGCTTGGCATGAAAGGGATAACAAATCCAGTTGATTGTGTCATCCGTTTCGGGAAAGTACCTGAGTAATTGCGCACTCCAACTCACTCAGGTGCTTCGCTATATCACATTTGACATTGTCCCTAAGATTGAGTTAATTTGCACTCAAAAATCATACAATGATGGAAATACCTGTGTGTTGTCCTTGTTAATGCAGACAGAGAAGAGCTCCAACTTCTTAAGAAGTACACCATGCTCAACCATCCGATCAACAAGACACTCTTCTTTAAGAAGTACACCATGCTCAACCATCCGATCAACAAGACACTCTTCTTTAAGAAGTACACCATGCTCAACAAGACACTCTTCTTTAAGAAGTACACCATGCTCAACCATCCCATCAACAAGACACTCTTCTTTAAGAAGTACACCATGCTCAACCATCCGATCAACAAGACACTCTTCTTTAAGAAATACACCATGCTCAACCATCCGATCAACAAGACACTCTTCTTTAAAAATACACCATGCTCAACCATCCGATCATTCACTCTTCTTTAAGATGTATAAGCAACATTCTCATAGCCTACACTCTTCTTTAAGAAATACACCAAACCCCTCCACTGACACTCTGTTCAAGAAGTACACATGCTAAATCCGATCAACAAGACACTCTTCTTTAAGAAATACACCATGCTCAACCATCCGATCAACAAGACACTCTCCTTTAAGAAGTACACCATGCTCAACCATCCGATCAACAAGACACTCTTCTTTAAGAAATACACCATGCTCAACCATCCGATCAACAAGACACTCTGCTTTAATTGCTCAACCACCGATCAACAAGACACTCTGCTTTAAAACCATCCGATCAACAAGACACCATTCTTTAAGAAGTACACCATGCTCAACCATCCCACAACAAGAACCAAAAAACCATGCTCAACCATCCGATCAACAAGACAGTTGTTTAAGAATATGCTAACTCCCATCAACACGACACTCTTCTTTAAGAAAACAATTCCCAGCATCAACAAACACTCCCAGCAATACAGACCGATTCATCCGGGATGCATAAGAGAGATTCTCAGAGCCTACCTTCTCTCCTAGACAGAAACCCTACACTGTGACTGTGTTCAGAACACACCTAGAAGCCAAATAGCCCAAAGTGACAGGAGATGGCATCCCCATTCGAGAGAAATCTGAGGGAAAATCAGTGTACTTTGTACGAAAAACAAAATACTTAATTCTACCACAACAAAAATCTTGATCATGCACAGAAGAACCAAAAAACATGCTCGCTGGGAAATAGAGAACGCTATCGAAAGTCTGGAAACTAACTCCACAACACGCAGTTTTTCACTCAAAAATTCCCAGCATGCACCAAACAGTTAAGCATGTTAAAGATGACAACCAGGGCAGGGAGAGGAGGGGTGAGTTACAGAAAGACAGAAAACCAGACAGACAGAGAGGGAGGAAGTGGTTGGTTAGAGTTAACAGGAGAACCAGAGAGGGAGAGGAGGGGTGTTTGGTTAGAGTTAACAGGAGAACCAGGGCAGGGAGAGGAGGGGTGGTTGGTTAGAGTTAACAGGAGAACCAGGGCAGGGAGAGGAGGGGGTGGTTGGTTAGAGTTAACAGGAGAACCAGGGCAGGAGAGAGGGGGGGTGGTTGGTTAGAGTTAACATGAGAACCAGGGCAGGGAGAGGAGGGTGGTTAGAGTTAACATGAGAACCAGGGCAGGAGAGGAGGGGTGGTTAGAGTTAACAGGAGAACCAGGGCAGAGAGGAGGGGTGGTTGGTTAGAGTTAACAGGAGAACCAGGGCAGGGAGGGAGGGGGTGGTTGGTTAACAGGAGAACCAGGGCAGGGAGAGGAGGGGTGGTTGGTTAGAGTTAACAGGAGAACCAGGGCAGGGAGAGGAGGGGGTGGTTGGTTAGAGTTAACATGAGAACCAGGGCAGGGAGAGGGAGGGGGTGGTTGGTTAGAGTTAACATGAGAACCAGGGCAGGGAGAGGAGGGGTGGTTGGTTAGAGTTAACAGGAGAACCAGGGCAGGGAGGAGGAGGAGGGGTTGGTTAGAGTTAACAGGAGAACCAGGGCAGGGAGAGGAGGGTGGTTGGTTGGTTAACAGGAGAACCAGGGCAGGGAGAGGAGGGGTGGTTGGTTAGAGTTAACATGAGAACCAGGGCAGGGAGAGGAGGGGGTGGTTGGTTAGAGTTAACATGAGAACCAGGGCAGGGAGAGGAGGGTGGGGGTGGTTGGTTAACAGGAGAACCAGGGCAGGGAGAGGAGGGGATGGTTGGTTGGTTAACAGGAGAACCAGGGCAGGGAGAGGAGGGTGGTTGGCTAACAGGAGAACCAGGGCAGGGAGAGGAGGGTGGTTGGTTAGAGTTAACAGGAGAACCAGGTAAGGGAGAGGAGGGTGGTTGGTTAGAGTTAACATGAGAACCAGGGCAGGGAAGGAGGGGTGGGGGGTGGTTGGTTAACAGGAGAACCAGGGCAGGGAGAGGAGGGGATGGGGGTGGTTGGTTAACAGGAGAACCAGGGCAGGGAGGAGGGTGGTTGGCTAACAGGAGAACCAGGGCAGGGGAGAGGAGGGGTGGTTGGTTAGAGTTAACAGGAGAACCAGGTAAGGGAGAGGAGGGGGTGGTTGGTTAGAGTTAACAGGAGAACCAGGGCAGGGAGAGGAGGGGTGGGGGTGGTTGGCTAACAGGAGAACCAGGAAGGGAGAGGAGGTGGTGGGGGGTGGTTGGTTAACAGGAGAACCAGGGCAGGGAGAGGAGGGTGGGGGGGTGGTTGGTTAACAGGAGAACCAGGTAAAACCAGGGAGAGGAGGGGTGGGGGGTGGTTGGCTAACAGGAGAACCAGGGCAGGGAGAGGGAGGGTGGTTGGTTAGAGTTAACAGGAGAACCAGGGCAGGGAGAGGGGAGGGTGGGGGTGGTTGGCTAACAGGAGAACCAGGGAAGGGAGAGGAGGGGCTGGGGGTGGTTGGTTAACAGGAGAACCAGGGAAGGGGAGAGGAGGGCCTGGGGGTGGTTGGTTAGAGTTAACAGGAGAACCAGGGCAGGGAGAGGAGGGCGGGGGTGGGGGTGGTTGGTATTGGGCAGAGGGTAACGGGAAGGGGAGCAAAGGGCAGAGGGGAGTAACTGGCAGAGGGGGTATTGGGAAAGGGGGGTATTGAGCAGAGTGGGTATTGGGAAAAGGGGGTAATCGGGCAGAGGGTGGTATTAGGCATTTGCTATATTGAAGGAGCATGGGTCATTGTTCTTGGGCGCAGCTGTGACCTGAGAAGAAGGGCTGCCATTCAGATGGTCACAGGATGCCCCTGGGCACTGGGAGCTGGTGGACGGGTGCTAGGAGCTGGGAGCCAGATGACAGGGGTGGGGGATTTCATCTATCAATGAAACATCGTACTGATGCTTTTCTATTCACTCATTTACCCACTGGCCTCTGTTTCTATTTCAATACGAATGGAAATGGAGAGTGGAGGAGGACAGAAAGTTGGACTGACTTTAGAGACGCTGCTGTAGTCATTCACACAGGAAGAGGAAGAGTGAAATAGGGTGTTGTTACAGCTGGGGCTCGTTAAATCACACATGTCTTACTGGATGCCTTACGAGAGGGGAAGGAGGGAAGAGATGGAACGATAGAGCAGGGGTGGTGAAGTGAATGGGATTTCTTGTGTGTGTGTATACTGTTTGCCTGTGTGTGTCCGATATTTCCTGTCTTGGCCTCTATACTATAGAACTATCATACATATACTCTCTGAGTAAATTTACCCAGAGTAATTTTGTGTGTGTGTGTGTGTGTGTGTGTGTGTGTGTGTGTGTGTGTGTGTGTGTGTGTGTGTGTGTGTGTGTGTGTGTGTGTGTGTGCGTGTGTGTGTGCGTGTGCGTGCGTGTGCGTGCGTGTGTGCGTGCGTGCGTGCGTGTGTGTGTGTTTCCCTTCAGGCCAAATAGTTTAATTTGGTTTCATCAGGTCTGAGAGTCTAAAGGTTCCTTTTTGGCAAACTCCAAGCAGGATGTCATGTGCCTTTTACTGAGGGGTGGCTTCCATCTGGCCACTCTACCATACAGGCCTGATTGGTGGACTGCTGCAGAGAGGTTGTCCTTCTGGAAGGTTCTACCATCTCCACAGTGTAACTCTAGAGCTCTGTCAGAGTGACCATCGGGTTCTTGGTCACCTCCCCGATGCTGCCAGCTCTAGGATGAGTCTTGGTGGTTCCGAACTTCTTCCATTTAAGAATGTTGGAGGCCACTGTGTTCTTAGGGACCTTCAATGCTGCAGACATTTTTGGAACACTTCCCCAGACCGTGTTTCAACACAATCCTCTCTCAGAGCTCTATGGACAATTCCTTCGACCTCATGGCTTGGTATATATATTGCTCTGAGCGTGCACTGTCAACTGTGGGACCAACTGCACACACAGGTGTGTGCCTTGCAAATCATGTCCAATCAATTGAAATTATTGGACATTTTTAGAAACACCTCAAGGGTGATCAATGGAAACAAAATGCACCTGAGCTCAATTTCGAGTCTCATAGCAAAGAGGTCTGAATACTTAAGTAAATAATGTATTTGGGATTTTATTTTGAAGATATTTGCACACAAAAATAAAAAAAAACTGTTCCTTTTATGGGGTTTTATGTGTCGATTGCTAATTATTTTTACTTTGTTTTATCCATTTTAGAATAAGGCTGTAAGCAATAACAAAATGTAGAAAATGTCAAGGGGTCAGAATACTTTCTGAAGGCTCTGTGGTATATGTGTATATATGTGTATATAGTATGTATAAGCTGGAAGCATCAGCCCAAGTGTTGTTGTCCATTAGTTTGCTTCAATTAGGTGAGGGGTGGTAGGGTCAGAAGAAAACAATAAAGGAAAAATATGTAACAGATATCTATCTATATATATATATATATATATATATATATATATATATATATATATATATATACAGTATATACACACACACACAGGACCAATGGAAGTTTGGAAACACCTACTCATTCAAGGGTTTGCTTTATTTGTACTATTTTCTACATTTTAGAATAATAGTGAAGACATCAAAACTATACAATAACACATGTGCAATCATGTACAGTGGAAGTCAGAAGTTTTCATACATCTTAGCTTCCCACAATAAGTGGGTGGATTTTGGCCCATTCCCCTGATAGAGCTGTTGTAACTGGTCAGGTTTGTAGGCCTCCTTGCTTGCACACACGTTTTCAGTGCTGCCCACAAATGTTCTACAGGGTTGAGGTCAGGGCTTTGTGATGGCCAGTCCAATACCTTGACTTTGTTGTCCTTAAGCCATTTTGCCACAACTTTGGAAGTATGCTTTGGGTCATTGTCCATTTGGAGAGACCCATTTGCGACCAAGCTTTAACTGATGTCTTGAGATGTTGCTTCAATATATCCACATAATTTTCCTTCCTCGTGAAGCCATCTAGTTTGTGAAGTGCACAGTCCCCTCCTGCAGCAAAGCACCCCCACAACATGATGCCCACCCCTGTGCTTCACGGCTGGGATGAATGTGTACTTTGGCTTGCAAGCCTCCCACTTGTTCTACCAAACATAACGGTGGTCATTATGGCCAAACAATTCTAATTTTGTTTCATCAGACCAGGGACATTTGTCCAAAAGTATGATCTTTGTCCCCATGTGCTGTTGCAAACAATAGTCTGGCTATTTTATGGAGGTTTAGGAGGAGTTGCTTCTTTCTTGCTGGTGGCCTTTTTCAGGTTATGTCGATATAGGACTCATTTTACTGTGCATATAGATACTTTTGTACCTGTTTCCTCCAGCATCTTCACAAGGTCCTTTGCTGTTGTTTTGGATCTATTTACACTTTTCACACCGAAGTACATTCATCTCTAGGAGACAGAATCGTCTCCTTCCTGAGCGGTTTGACGGCTGAGTGGTCCCATGGTGTTTATACTTGTACTATTGTTTGTACAGATGAGCGTGGTACCTTCAGGCATTTGGAAATTGCTCCCAGGGATGAACCAGACTTGTGGAGGTCTACAATTGTTTTCTGAGGTCTTAGCTCATTTCTTTTGATTTCCCCATGATGTCAAGCAAAGAGGCACTGAGTTTGAAGGTAGGCCTTGAAATATATTCCACAGGTACACCTCAATTGACTCAAATTATGTAAAAATATCCTATCAGAAGCTTCTAAAGTCATTTTCTGGAATGTTCAAGCTATTCCAAGGCACTGTCAACTCAGTGAATGTGAACTTCTGACCCACTGGAATTGGCACACATTAGCGCACGTTAGCAACAACTGTCGGGTTAGGGACACCCATCTCGTAAGAGGTTCATTCCTGTAAGCACCAGATTTTAAATATCTGGTCTGTATATCAAATAAGGCTTTCTTTTTTTCAGTACATTAATGTCAATTTCAATATTTACAGCTTTTTTTTTTGCTTTTAGTTTCTTTCTCCGCTGTCACAGTTTTCTCATCACTCATTTCAAACCTTCTTCTCCTTTACTTCTTTACTGACAAGTTCTAATACGCAATTGATCATTTTATTGGCATTTTAGCTGTTCACAAATGCTTGGTATTGGGCAGAGGGGGCAACAAAGCAACACAGCTCATCACCCTGAACACACCATCCCCACTGTCAAACATGGTGGTGGCAGCATCATGGTTTGGGCCTGCTTTTTCCAGCAGGGACAGGAAGATGGTTAAAATTGATGGGAAGATGGATGGAGCCAAATACAGGACCATTCTGGAAGAAAACCTGATGGAGTCTGCAAAAGACCTGAGACTGGGATGGAGATTTGTCTTCCAACAAGACAATGATCCAAAACATAAAGCAAAATCTACAATGGAATGGTTCAAAATAAACATATCCAGGTGTTAGAATGGCCAAGTCAAAGTCCAGACCTGAATCCAATCGAGAATCTGTGGAAAGAACTGAAAACTGCTGTTCACAAATGCTCTCCATCCCACCTCACTGAGCTCGAGCTGTTTTGCAAGGAGGAATGGGAAAAAATGTCAGTCTCTCGATGTGCAAAACTGATAGAGACATACCCCAAGCGACTTACAGCTGTATTAGCAGCAAAAAGAGATTAATACTACAAAGTATTAACCAAGGGAGCTAGATAATTTTGCGCCCAATTTTCAGTTTTTGATTTGTTAAAAAGTTTGAAATACAATAAATGTCGTTCCCACTTCATGATTGTGTCCCACTTGTTGTTGATTCTTCACAAAAAATACAGTTTTATATCTTTATGTTTGAAGCCTGAAATGTGGCAAAAAGGTCACAAAGTTCAAGGGGGCCGAATACTTTCGCAAGGCACTGTATGTTTTGTGGGGTTATTATCCAGCTTGACTGTTATTGAGTAAACAGATCAGTGTATGCTTCTATTTAGCCAGATTTAGTGATATTGAATATTACAATTTCTCATGGGGCGTTCTACAGCACCATCTTCGTGCTAGACAGTGAGAGTTTATTTCTAGTCGAGCCAGTTTACATGGCTGATGGTTGTGTATTATCGTTAGCTGTGATCCACAGCTGCTGTTACATATCCTGTACTTAGAGTTAGAGTTGTATTTCAATAGTTTACAATAGATCCCCCCCCACTTTCCTTAAAATGTACAGAGAGAGAGAGAGAGAGAGAGAGAGAGAGAGAGAGAGAGAGAGAGAGAGAGAGAGAGAGAGAGAGAAAGAGAGAGAGAGAGAGCACATCGCTACAACACTGTATATATAGACATATGGCATTTTGAAATGTCTTTAATATTTTGGAACGTCTGTGAGTGTAATGTTTACTGTTAATTTTTATTGTTTATTATTCATTTGACATGTTTTGCTAATGTTAACATATGTTTCCCATGCCAATAAAGCCCTGGAATTGAATTGAGAGAGAGAAGAAAGAGAGAGAGAAGAGAGACAGAGAGAGGTATTCAACTACTGAGATTCAGCCCACGTTTTGTAGGAGACAAAGCCTAAATGGCTGAAGAAGAGGGTGTGGCTTTACCACACATCATAGAGCTAACTATAATTACTGATCTCGGATCTAATACCATTGAATCCAAGTGTTCCAACTATATGGCTCTCACAATCCATTAACGTTAGATTAATGATTACTTCAGGAAGAAGGTAAAGTGCTGCATGTTAAAAGTGTTTTTTGTGTGTTGGAACTGGGCGTGTGTGTGTGTTTTTGTGTGTGTTGGAGCAGGGCGTGTGTGTGTGTGTTTGGAGCAGGCGTGTGTGTGTGTGTGTGTTGGAACAGGGGCGTGCGTGTGTGTGTGTGTGTGTGTGTGTGTGTGTGTGTGTGTGTGTGTGTGTGTGTGTGTGTGTGTGTGTGTGTGTGTGTGTGTGTGTGTGTGTGTTAAGAACAAATGTGTGTTGGAACAGGGTGTGTGTGTGTGTGTGTGTGTGTGTGTGTGTGTGTGTGTGTGTGTGTGTGTGTGTGTGTGTGTGTGTGTGTGTGTGTGTGTGTGTGTGTGTGTGTGTGTGTAGGAACAAGGCCAGTAGAGGTCTATGTTAACAGTCAGAGGACACGTCTGAACAGAATCTCACCTGTCAGTCAATCTGGGAAGGTTGGGTCAAAGCAGGGAGTTACTAGAGCCATGACAGCTGACCACTCTCTGGCTTGTCATTACACTGACAGACTGTACCAGACACAGCAGGACAGATGGGGTGCTCTGTGTCTTGGCATGTTGTCATACTACAACAGGTTGAGAATGGGTTATATTGCTGTCTAGTGTCTATATACACAATGATGGGAAAACAACAGTTGCTGTATGCTTAGAGAAAGGGAGGCAAACTCTGTGGCCTGACTCTGTGGCTTCTGGCTCTGTGGCTTCTGACTCTGTGGCTTCTGGCTCTATGGCTTCTGGCTCTGGCTTCCAATTCTGTGGCTTCAAGCCAGTTAGGTGACAGATCAATCTCTGGCTTCATGGAAGTTATGAGACAGATCAGCCTTGTGGCTTCAAGCCAGTTAGGATAAAGATTGAGCTCTGTGGCTTCGAGCTCTATGGCTTCTAAGTCAGGTGACAGATCAAGTTCTGTGGCTTCAAGCCAGTTAGGAGACAGATCTGTATTATGGCGCCGGAGAGGATGGCTGCCATTTTATTTGCTCTTTTAACCAACTTTTTTGTTTGTTTTTTCGCATTGTTTGTAATTTATTTTGTACATAATGTTGCTAATACCATCTCCTATGACCGAAAAGAGCTTCTGGATATCAGAACAGCAATTATTCACTTTGAATTGGACGAATAATTGTTCTTTAATGAGTCGGACAAGAGGGATTTACTCCAGACACTAGAACAGGCCCTCATCTCCGACAATTGCAGGAGAAAGAGACAGAGATCAGCGTGCCATGAGGGGATCAAGGTGACGAGTGGCTAATCTGCCTTTGCCATCTGGAAAATAAATGGGACGAACTAAAAGCATGTACAGTTGAAGTCAGAAGTCTACATACACCTTAGCAAAATACATTTAAACTCCGTTTTCACTATTCCTGACATTTAATCACAGTAAAAATTCCCCGTATTAGGTCAGTTAGGATCACCACTTATTTTAAGAATGTGAAATGTCAGAGTAATAAATAGAGAATGATTTAATTCAGCATTTTTTTCTTGTAAATTTTCCAGTAAAATTAGAAGTTTACACATACACTCAATTAGTATTTGGTAGCATTGCCTTTAAATTGTTTAAACTTGGGTCAAACGTTTGGGGGTAGCCTTCCACAAGCTTCCCACAATTCCTCCTGACAGAGCTGGTGTAACTGAGTCAGGTTTGTAGGTCTCCTCACTTGCACACGCTTTTTCCAGTTCTGCCCACATTTTTTCTATAGGATTAGGGGTCAGGGGCTTTGTGATGGCAACTCCAATACCTTGACTGTTGTCCTTAAGCCATTTGCCAAAACTTTGAAAGTAGGCTTGGGTCAAGTAGGCTTGGGTCATTGTCCATTTGGAAGACCCATTTTGTGACCAGCTTTAACTTCCTGACTGATGTCTTGAGATGTTGCTTCCAATATATCCCATGTGATTTTCATTCCACATGAAGCTATCTATTTTGTGAAGTTCCCAGTCGATCCAAAGCAACCCCACAACATGATGCTGCAACCCCGTGCTTCACGGTTGGGATGGTGTTCTTTAGCTTGCAAGCCTCCACCTTTTCCCCAAACATAACGATGGTCATTATGGCCAAACGGTTCTATTTTTGTTTCATCAAACCAGAGGACATTTCTCCAAAAAGTACGATCTTTGTCCTCCAGTTGCAACCTGTAGACTGGCTTTTTTATGCCGGTTTTGGAGCAGTTGCTTCTTCCTTTGCTGAGTTGCCTTTCAGGTTATGTCGATATAGGACTCGTTTTACTGTGGATCTAGATACTTTTGTACCTGTTTCCTCCAGCATCTTCACAAGGTCCTTTGCTGTTGTTCTGGGATTGGTGCACTTTTCGCACCAAAGTCGTTAAACTCTAGGAAACATAACTTGGCGTCTTCTTCCTGAGCAGTATGGCGCGCTGAGTGGTCCCATGGTGTTTATACTTGTGTACTATTGTTTGTAGAGATAAACGTTGTACCTTCAGGCATTTGGAAATTGCTCCCAAAGGATGAACCAGACTTGTGGAGGTCTACAGTTGCTTTTTCCGAGGTCTTGGCTGATTTCTTTTGATTTTCCCATGTGATGTCAAGCAAAGAGGCACTGAGTTTGAAGGTAGGCCTTGAAATACATCCACATGTGCACGTACAATTGACTCAAATGATGTAAAATAGGCTATCAGAAGCTACAAAGCCATGACATCATTTTCTGGAATGTTCCAAGCTGTTTCAAGGCACAGTCAACTTAGTGTATGAAAACATCTGACCCACTGGAACTGTGATTCAGTGAATTATAAAATCAAATAATCTGTTAACAATTGTTGGAAAAATGACTTGTGTCATGCACAAAGTAGATGTCTAACCGGGACTTGCCAAAACTATAGTTTGTTAACAATGTGTGGAGTGGTTGAAAAACAAGTTTTAATAACTCCAACCTAAGTGTATGTAAACTTCCGACTTCAACTGTATATCCTTCCAACGGGACATTAAAAACTGTAATATCTTATGTTTCACAGAGTCGTGGCTGGTGACGACATTTTTAAAATACAGCTGAGCGGGTTATACACTCTATCAGCAGGATAGAACAGCAGCCTCTGGTAAGACAAGGGGTAGAGGTCTATGTATATTTGCAAACAACAGCTGGTGCACGATATCTAAGAAAGTCTCAAGGTTTTGTTCACCTGGGTAGAGTATCTCATGATAAGCTGTGGCAGGGCTTGCAAACTATGACACACACTACAAAGGGCAGTACAGTCGAGAGCTGGCCAGTGACACAAGCCTACCAGATGAGCTAAAAACTTCTATGCTCGCTTCGAGGCAAGTAACACTGAAACATGCATGAGAGCATCAGCTGTTCCGGGCGACTGTGTGATCACACTCTGCAACCGATGTGTAAGACCTTTCTAGGGCAGGCGTTCCCGCAAGCGGAACCCTCGACAACATTCTGCTGAAAAGGCAGTGCACGAAATTCAAAAATATTTATTAAAAGTATGTAACTTTCACACATTATTAACAAGTCCAATACAGCAAATGAAAGACACAAATCTTGTTAATCTACCCACCGTGTCCGATTTCAAAAATGCTTTACAGTGAAAGCACAATAGATGATTATGTTAGGTCATAGCCAATTTTAAAAACACAGCCATTTTTCCAGCCAAAGATAGGAGTCACAAAAAGCACAAATATAGATCAAATTAATCACTAACCTTGATGATCTTCATGAGATGACACTCATAGGACATCATGTTACACAATACATGTATGTTTTGTTCGATAATGTGAATATTTCTATCGAAAATCTCAGTTTACATTGGCGCGTTACGTGCAGTAATGTTTTGATTCCAAAACATCCAGTGATTTTGCAGAAATACTCATAGTAAACATTAATAAAATACACTAGGGTTATTCACAGAATTAAAGATAGACTTCTCCTTAATGCAACCGCTATGTCAGATTTCAAAAAAACTTTACGGAAAAGCATAATCTGAGGACGGTGCTCAGAGCCCAATCCAGCCAGCGAAATATGTGCCATTCTGGAGTCATCAGAAATTAGAAATAACACTATAAATATTCACTTACCTTTGATGAGCTTCATCAGAAGGCACTCCCAGGAATCCCAGTTGGACAATAAATGACTGATTTGTTCCATAAAATTCCATAAAGTCCATCATTTATGTCCAAATAGCCACTTGTTGTTAGCGTGTTCAGCCCAATAATCCATATTCATGAGGCGTGCGCACTTCGTCCAGACAAAAACTCAAAAAGTTACGTTACAGGTCGTAGAAACAAGTCAAACGATGTATGGAATCAATCTTTAGGATGTTTTTAACATAAAACATCAATAATGTTCCAACCGGAGAATTCCTTTTCTGAAGAAAGCACTGGAACGAGCTAACTCTGTCGGGAGGCGCGTCACGAGCCTGAGACACTCTGCCAAATGCTGCTCCCTATCCCAAAATGGTTAAACAGGTCAACATTCATGAGGTCGTTGGGCCAGACAGATTACCAGGACGTGTACTCAGAGCATGCACTGACCAATTGGCAAGTGTCTTCACTGACATTTTCAAACTCTCCTTGTCTGAGTCTATAATACCAACATGTTTCAAGCGGACCACCATGGTCCCTGTGCCCAATAACACTAAGGTCACCTGCCTAAAGGACTTCCGACCCATGGCACTCATGTATGTAGCCATGAAGTGCTTTGAAAGGCTGGTCATGGCTCACATCAACACCATTATCCAAGAAACCATAGACTCACTCCAATTTGCATTCCGCCCCAGCAGATCCACAGATGACGCAATCTCTATTGACACCTGGACAAAAGGAACACCTATGTGAGAATGCTATTCATTGACTACATCTCAGCGTTCAACACCATAGGGCCCTCAAAACTCATCACTAAGCTAAGGAACCTGGGACTAAACATCTCCCTCTGCAACTAGATCCTGGACATCCTGATGGGACGCCCCCAGGTGATGAGGGAAGGCAACAACACATCTGCCACGCTGATCCTCAACACGGGGGGCCCCTTAGACGTGCATGCTCAGTCCCCTACTTTAATCCGTGCTCACTCATGACTGTACGGCTGTGGTACGACTCCAACACTATCATTAAGTTTGCCGATGACACAACAGTTGTAGGCCTCATCACCGACAATGATGACAGCAGATAGGGCGAAGGTCAGAGACCTGACTGTGTGGTGCAAGGATAACAACCTCTCCCTCAACGTGATCAAGACAAAGGAGATGATTGTGGACTACAGGAAAAGGAGCACCGAGCACGCCCCCATTCTCATCGATGCAGTCGTGAAGAGGGCACGACAAACCTTTTTCCCCTCAGGATACTGAAAAGATTTGGCATGGGTCCTCAGATCCTCAAAAGGTTCTACAGCTGCACCATTGAAAGCATCCTCACGGGTTGCATCACTGCCTTGTATGGTAATGCTGGGCCTTCGACCGCAAGGCACAACAGAGGGTAGTGGGTACGGTCCAGTACATCACTGGGGCCAAGCTTCCTGCCATCCAGGACCTGTATACCAGGCGGTGTCAGAGGAAGGCCCTAAAAATTGTTAAGGACTCCAGCCACCCTAGTCATAGACTGTTCTCTCTTCTACTGCACGGCAAGAGGTACCGGTGTGCCAAGTCAAGGTCGAAGAAGATTCTAAACAGCTTCTCTGCTCAAGCCATGAGACTCCTGAACATCTAAACAAATGGCTACTCAGACTATGTGCATTGCCCCCTTCTACGCTGCTGCTACTCTCTGTACTATGTTTGCATAGTCACTTTAATAACTCTACCAACATGTACATATTACCTCAATTACCTCGACTAAACAGGTGCCCTCGCACATTGACTCTGTACTGGTACCTCCTGTAAATAGCCTCACATTGACTCTGTACTGGTATCCCCTGTATTTAGTCTCCACATTGACTCTGTACTGGTACCCCTGAATATAGCCTCCACATTGTCTCTGTACTGGTACCCCATGTATATAGTCTCCACATAGACGCTGTACTGGTACCCCTGTATATAGCCTCCACATTGACTCTGTACGGTTACCCCCTGTGGTACCCCTGTATATAGCCTCACATTGACTCTGTACCGGTTACCCCTGTATATAGCCTCCACATTGTCTCTGTACTGTTACCCCCTGTATATAGCCTCTACATTGACTCTGCACTGGTACCACCTGTATATAGCCTCCACATTGACTCTGTACTGGTACTCCCTGTATATAGCCTCCACATTGACTCTGTACCGTAATACCCTGTATATAGCCTCCACATTGACTCTGTACCGTAATACCCTGTATATAACCTCCACATTGTTATTTTACTGAGGTTCTTTAATTATTTGTTACTTTTATTTCTTACTTTTTTGTGGGTATTTTCTTAAAACTACACTGTTGGTTCGGGCTTGTAAGTAAGCATTTCACTGTAAGGTCTACCTACACC
Source organism: Oncorhynchus keta (assembly GCF_023373465.1). Taxonomy (NCBI): domain Eukaryota; kingdom Metazoa; phylum Chordata; class Actinopteri; order Salmoniformes; family Salmonidae; genus Oncorhynchus; species Oncorhynchus keta. The sequence continues at coordinate 537 of NW_026278861.1, read as the reverse complement.
TGTTGTATTCGGTGCATGTGACAAATAAACTTTGATTTGATTTGAGATCAAGCTCTGTGGCTTTTAGCTCTGTGGCTTCTAGCTCTGTGGCTTCTAGCCAGTTAGGTGACAGATCAAGCTACGTGGCTTCTAGCTCTGTGGCTTCTAGCTCTGTGGCTTCTAGCCAGTTAGGTGACAGATCAAGCTCTGTGGCTTCTAGCTCTGTGGCTTCAAGCCAGTTAGATGACAAGTGTATATGTAGTGTGTAAGATACTGCATGCCAAATTTAAACATTGGACAATAGCTAACACACTGAGCAAATATATCAAACTAAAATAAAATGGCATCACTTCCCAAAATGCATGTGCGCACACACACACACACACACACACACACACACACACACACACACACACACACACACACAGACACAGACACAGACACAGACACAGACACACACAGACACACACAGACACACACACACAGACACACACAGACACACACAGACAGACACACACACAGACACACACACAGACACAGACACACACACACACACAC
>NW_026278860.1:0-33555 GCF_023373465.1 Oncorhynchus keta | reverse complement strand
TATTGTACTAATGACAGACCAGCTAGATCTACTGTCTCTATTATACTATGACAGACCAGGTAGATCTACTGTCTCTATTATATTATGACAGACCAGCTAGATCTACTGTCTCTATTATATTATGACAGACCAGCTAGATCTACTATCTCTATTATATCATGACAGACCAGCTAGATCAACTTACTCTATTATATTATGACAGACCAGCTAGATATACTGTCTCATATTATCACAGAGCAACTAGATCTACTGTCTATATTGTACTATGACAGACCAGCTAGATCTACTGTCTCTATTATACTATGACAGACCAGGTAGATCTAATGTCTCTATTGTATTATGACAGACTAGCTAGATCTGCTGTCTCTATTATATTATGACAGACCAGGTGAGTATACTGTCTCTATTATATTATGACAGACCAGCTAGATCTACTGTGTCTATTATTTGATGACAGACAAGCTAGATCTACTGTCTCTTTTCTAATTTGACAGACCAGCTAGATCTACTGTCTCTATTATAATATGACAGACCAGCTAGATCTACTGTCTCTATTATATTATGACAGACCAGCTAGATCTACTGTCTCTATTATATTTTGACATACCAGGTAGATCTACTGTCTCTGTTATATTATGACAGACCAGATAGATCTACTGCCTCTGTTATATTATGACAGACCTGGTAGATACACTGTCTCTATTATATTATGACAGACCAGCTAGATCTACTGTCCCTATTATATTATGACAGACCAGCTAGATCTACTGTCTCTTTGTCTCTATTGTACTATGACAGACCAGCTAGATCTACTGTCTCTATTATACTATGACAGACCAGGTAGATCTACTGTCTCTATTATATTATGACAGACCAGCTAGATCTACTGTCTCTATTATATTATGACAGACCAGCTAGATCTACTGTCTCTATTATATTTTGACATACCAGCTAGATCTACTGTCTCTGTTATATTATGACAGACCAGCTAGATCTACTGTCTCTGTTATATTATGACAGACCAGCTTGATCTACTGTCTCTATTATGTTATGACAGACCAGCTAGATCTACTGTCTCTATGTCTCTATTGTACTATGACAGACCAGCTAGATCTACTGTCTCTATTATATTATGACAGACCAGCTTGATCTACTGTCTCTATTATGTTATGACAGACCAGCTAGATCTACTGTCTCTATGTCTCTATTGTACTATGACAGACCAGCTAGATCTACTGTCTCTATTATATTATGACAGACCAGCTTGATCTACTGTCTCTATTATATTATGACAGACCAGCTAGATCTACTGTCTCTATGTCTCTATTGTACTAATGACAGACCAGCTAGATCTACTGTCTCTATTATACTATGACAGACCAAGTAGATCTACTGTCTCTATTATATTATGACAGACCAGCTAGATCTACTTTCTCTATTCTATTATGACAGACCAGGTTAAACTACAATCTCTATTATCTCATGACAGACCAGCTAGATCTACTGTCTCTATTCTATTATGACAGACCAGCTAGATCTACTGTCTCTATTGTATTATGACAGACCAGCTAGATCTACTGTCTCTATTATATTATGACAGACCAGCTAGATCTACTATCTCTATTATATCATGACAGACCATCTAGATCAACTTACTCTATTATATTATGACAGACCAGCTAGATATACTGTCTCATATTATCACAGAGCAACTAGATCTACTGTCTATATTGTACTATGACAGACCAGCTAGATCTACTGTCTCTATATTATACTATGACAGACCAGGTAGATCTAATGTCTCTATTGTATTATGACAGACTAGCTAGATATGCTGTCTCTATTATATTATGACAGACCAGGTGAGTATACTGTCTCTATTATATTATGACAGACCAGGTAGATCTACTGTGTCTATTATTTGATGACAGACCAGCTAGATCTACTGTCTCTATTCTATTATGACAGACCAGCTAGATCTACTGTCTCTATTCTATTATGACAGACCAGCTAGATTATGACAGACCAGCTAGATCTACTGTCTCTATTATATTATGACAGACCAGCTAGATCTACTATCTCTATTATATCATGACAGACCAGCTAGATCAACTTACTCTATTATATTATGACAGACCAGCTAGATATACTGTCTCATATTATATTTTGACATACCAGGTAGATCTACTGTCTCTGTTATATTATGACAGACCAGATAGATCTACTGCCTCTGTTATATTATGACAGACCTGGTAGATACACTGTCTCTATTATATTATGACAGACCAGCTAGATCTACTGTCCCTATTATATTATGACAGACCAGCTAGATCTACTGTCTCTTTGTCTCTATTGTACTATGACAGACCAGCTAGATCTACTGTCTCTATTATACTATGACAGACCAGGTAGATCTACTGTCTCTATTATATTATGACAGACCAGCTAGATCTACTGTCTCTATTATATTATGACAGACCAGCTAGATCTACTGTCTCTATTATATTTTGACATACCAGGTAGATCTACTGTCTCTGTTATATTATGACAGACCAGCTAGATCTACTGTCTCTGTTATATTATGACAGACCAGCTTGATCTACTGTCTCTATTATGTTATGACAGACCAGCTAGATCTACTGTCTCTATGTCTCTATTGTACTATGACAGACCAGCTAGATCTACTGTCTCTATTATATTATGACAGACCAGGTAGATCTACTGTGTCTATTATTTGATGACAGACCAGCTAGATCTACTGTCTCTATTATACTATGACAGACCAGGTAGATCTACTGTCTCTATTATATTATGACAGACCAGCTAGATCTACTGTCTCTATTCTATTATGACAGACCAGGTTAAACTACAATCTCTATTATCTCATGACAGACCAGCTAGATCTACTGTCTCTATTCTATTATGACAGACCAGCAAGATCTACTGTCTCTATTATATTATGACAGACCAGCTTGATCTACTGTCTCTATTATGTTATGACAGATCAGCTAGATCTACTGTCTCTATGTCTCTATTGTACTATGACAGACCAGCTAGATCTACTGTCTCTATTATATTATGACAGACCAGCTTGATCTACTGTCTCTATTATGTTATGACAGACCAGCTAGATCTACTGTCTCTATGTCTCTATTGTACTAATGACAGACCAGCTAGATCTACTGTCTCTATTATACTATGACAGACCAGGTAGATCTACTGTCTCTATTATATTATGACAGACCAGCTAGATCTACTGTCTCTATTATATTATGACAGACCAGCTAGATCTACTATCTCTATTATATCATGACAGACCAGCTAGATCAACTTACTCTATTATATTATGACAGACCAGCTAGATATACTGTCTCATATTATCACAGAGCAACTAGATCTACTGTCTATATTGTACTATGACAGACCAGCTAGATCTACTGTCTCTATTATACTATGACAGACCAGGTAGATCTAATGTCTCTATTGTATTATGACAGACTAGCTAGATCTGCTGTCTCTATTATATTATGACAGACCAGGTGAGTATACTGTCTCTATTATATTATGACAGACCAGCTAGATCTACTGTGTCTATTATTTGATGACAGACAAGCTAGATCTACTGTCTCTTTTCTAATTTGACAGACCAGCTAGATCTACTGTCTCTATTATAATATGACAGACCAGCTAGATCTACTGTCTCTATTATATTATGACAGACCAGCTAGATCTACTGTCTCTATTATATTTTGACATACCAGGTAGATCTACTGTCTCTGTTATATTATGACAGACCAGATAGATCTACTGCCTCTGTTATATTATGACAGACCTGGTAGATACACTGTCTCTATTATATTATGACAGACCAGCTAGATCTACTGTCCCTATTATATTATGACAGACCAGCTAGATCTACTGTCTCTTTGTCTCTATTGTACTATGACAGACCAGCTAGATCTACTGTCTCTATTATACTATGACAGACCAGGTAGATCTACTGTCTCTATTATATTATGACAGACCAGCTAGATCTACTGTCTCTATTATATTATGACAGACCAGCTAGATCTACTGTCTCTATTATATTTTGACATACCAGGTAGATCTACTGTCTCTGTTATATTATGACAGACCAGCTAGATCTACTGTCTCTGTTATATTATGACAGACCAGCTTGATCTACTGTCTCTATTATGTTATGACAGACCAGCTAGATCTACTGTCTCTATGTCTCTATTGTACTATGACAGACCAGCTAGATCTACTGTCTCTATTATATTATGACAGACCAGCTTGATCTACTGTCTCTATTATGTTATGACAGACCAGCTAGATCTACTGTCTCTATGTCTCTATTGTACTATGACAGACCAGCTAGATCTACTGTCTCTATTATATTATGACAGACCAGCTTGATCTACTGTCTCTATTATGTTATGACAGACCAGCTAGATCTACTGTCTCTATGTCTCTATTGTACTAATGACAGACCAGCTAGATCTACTGTCTCTATTATACTATGACAGACCAAGTAGATCTACTGTCTCTATTATATTATGACAGACCAGCTAGATCTACTTTCTCTATTCTATTATGACAGACCAGGTTAAACTACAATCTCTATTATCTCATGACAGACCAGCTAGATCTACTGTCTCTATTCTATTATGACAGACCAGCTAGATCTACTGTCTCTATTGTATTATGACAGACCAGCTAGATCTACTGTCTCTATTATATTATGACAGACCAGCTAGATCTACTATCTCTATTATATCATGACAGACCATCTAGATCAACTTACTCTATTATATTATGACAGACCAGCTAGATATACTGTCTCATATTATCACAGAGCAACTAGATCTACTGTCTATATTGTACTATGACAGACCAGCTAGATCTACTGTCTCTATTATACTATGACAGACCAGGTAGATCTAATGTCTCTATTGTATTATGACAGACTAGCTAGATATGCTGTCTCTATTATATTATGACAGACCAGGTGAGTATACTGTCTCTATTATATTATGACAGACCAGGTAGATCTACTGTGTCTATTATTTGATGACAGACCAGCTAGATCTACTGTCTCTATTCTATTATGACAGACCAGCTAGATCTACTGTCTCTATTCTATTATGACAGACCAGGTTAAACTACAATCTCTATTATCTCATGACAGACCAGCTAGATCTACTGTCTCTATTCTATTATGACAGACCAGCTAGATCTACTGTCTCTATTGTATTATGACAGACCAGCTAGATCTACTGTCTCTATTATATTATGACAGACCAGCTAGATCTACTATCTCTATTATATCATGACAGACCAGCTAGATCAACTTACTCTATTATATTATGACAGACCAGCTAGATATACTGTCTCATATTATATTTTGACATACCAGGTAGATCTACTGTCTCTGTTATATTATGACAGACCAGATAGATCTACTGCCTCTGTTATATTATGACAGACCTGGTAGATACACTGTCTCTATTATATTATGACAGACCAGCTAGATCTACTGTCCCTATTATATTATGACAGACCAGCTAGATCTACTGTCTCTTTGTCTCTATTGTACTATGACAGACCAGCTAGATCTACTGTCTCTATTATACTATGACAGACCAGGTAGATCTACTGTCTCTATTATATTATGACAGACCAGCTAGATCTACTGTCTCTATTATATTATGACAGACCAGCTAGATCTACTGTCTCTATTATATTTTGACATACCAGGTAGATCTACTGTCTCTGTTATATTATGACAGACCAGCTAGATCTACTGTCTCTGTTATATTATGACAGACCAGCTTGATCTACTGTCTCTATTATGTTATGACAGACCAGCTAGATCTACTGTCTCTATGTCTCTATTGTACTATGACAGACCAGCTAGATCTACTGTCTCTATTATATTATGACAGACCAGGTAGATCTACTGTGTCTATTATTTGATGACAGACCAGCTAGATCTACTGTCTCTATTCTATTATGACAGACCAGCTAGATCTACTGTCTCTATTCTATTATGACAGACCAGGTTAAACTACAATCTCTATTATCTCATGACAGACCAGCTAGATCTACTGTCTCTATTCTATTATGACAGACCAGCTAGATCTACTGTCTCTATTGTATTATGACAGACCAGCTAGATCTACTGTCTCTATTATATTATGACAGACCAGCTAGATCTACTATCTCTATTATATCATGACAGACCAGCTAGATCAACTTACTCTATTATATTATGACAGACCAGCTAGATATACTGTCTCATATTATCACAGAGCAACTAGATCTACTGTCTATATTGTACTATGACAGACCAGCTAGATCTACTGTCTCTATTATACTATGACAGACCAGGTAGATCTAATGTCTCTATTGTATTATGACAGACTAGCTAGATCTGCTGTCTCTATTATATTATGACAGACCAGGTGAGTATACTGTCTCTATTATATTATGACAGACCAGCTAGATCTACTGTGTCTATTATTTGATGACAGACAAGCTAGATCTACTGTCTCTTTTCTAATTTGACAGACCAGCTAGATCTACTGTCTCTATTATAATATGACAGACCAGCTAGATCTACTGTCTCTATTATATTATGACAGACCAGCTAGATCTACTGTCTCTATTATATTTTGACATACCAGGTAGATCTACTGTCTCTGTTATATTATGACAGACCAGATAGATCTACTGCCTCTGTTATATTATGACAGACCAGGTAGATACACTGTCTCTATTATATTATGACAGACCAGCTAGATCTACTGTCTCCTATTATACTTATGACAGACCAGCTAGATCTACTGTCTCTATTATACTATGACAGACCAGCTAGATCTACTGTCTCTATTATACTATGACAGACCAGGTAGATCTACTGTCTCTATTATATTATGACAGACCAGCTAGATCTACTGTCTCTATTATATTATGACAGACCAGCTAGATCTACTGTCTCTATTATATTTTGACAGACCAGGTAGATCTACTGTCTCTGTTATATTATGACAGACCAGCTAGATCTACTGTCTCTGTTATATTATGACAGACCAGCTAGATCTACTGTCTCTATTATGTTATGACAGACCAGCTAGATCTACTGTCTCTATGTCTCTATTGTACTATGACAGACCAGCTAGATCTACTGTCTCTATTATATTATGACAGACCAGGTAGATCTACTGTGTCTATTATTTATGACAGACCAGCTAGATCTACTGTCTCTATTCTATTATGACAGACCAGCTAGATCTACTGTCTCTATTCTATTATGACAGACCAGGTTAAACTACAATCTCTATTATCTCATGACAGACCAGCTAGATCTACTGTCTCTATTCTATTATGACAGACCAGCTAGATCTACTGTCTCTATTATATTATGACAGACCAGCTAGATCTACTGTCTCTATTATATTATGACAGACCAGCTAGATCTACTGTCTCTATGTCTCAGACCATTGTACTATGACAGACCAGCTAGATCTACTGTCTCTATTATATTATGACAGACCAGCTAGATCTACTGTCTCTATTATATTATGACAGACCAGCTAGATCACTGTCTCTATTATATTATGACAGACCAGCTAGATCTACTGTCTCTATTATATTATGACAGACAAGCTAGATCTACTGTCTATATTGTATTATGACAGACCAGCTAGATCTACTGTCTCTATTATACTATGACAGACCAGGTAGATCTACTGTCTCTATTATATTATGACAGACCAGCTAGATCTACTGTCTCTATTATATTATGACAGACCAGCTAGATACTGTCTCTATTATATTATGACAGACCAGGTAGATCTACTGTCTCTATTATTTATGACAGACCAGCTAGATCTACTGTCTCTATTATATTATGACAGACCAGCTAGATCTACTGTCTCTATTCTATTATGACAGACCAGGTTAAACTACTGTCTCTATTATCTCATGACAGACCAGCTAGATCTACTGTCTCTATTCTATTATGACAGACCAGCTAGATCTACTGTCTCTATTGTATTATGACAGACCAGCTAGATCTACTGTCTCTATTATATTATGACAGACCAGCTAGATCTACTATCTCTATTATATCATGACAGACCAGCTAGATCAACTTACTCTATTATATTATGACAGACCAGCTAGATATACTGTCTCATATTATATTTTGACAGACCAGGTAGATCTACTGTCTCTGTTATATTATGACAGACCAGATAGATCTACTGTCTCTGTTATATTATGACAGACCTGGTAGATCACTGTCTCTATTATATTATGACAGACCAGCTAGATCTACTGTCTATTATATTATGACAGACCAGCTAGATCTACTGTCTCTTTGTCTCTATTATACTATGACAGACCAGCTAGATCTACTGTCTCTATTATACTATGACAGACCAGCTAGATCTACTGTCTCTATTATATTATGACAGACCAGCTAGATCTACTGTCTCTATTATATTATGACAGACCAGCTAGATCTACTGTCTCTATTATATTTTGACAGACCAGGTAGATCTACTGTCTCTATTATATTATGACAGACCAGCTAGATCTACTGTCTCTATTATATTATGACAGACCAGCTAGATCTACTGTCTCTATTATTGTATTATGACAGACCAGCTAGATCTACTGTCTCTATTATATTATGACAGACCAGACAGACCATTATATTATCAGACCACTAGATCTACTCTATTATATTATGACAGACCAGGTAGATCTACTGTGTCTCTATTATTTGATGACAGACCAGCTAGATCTACTGTCTCTATTATATTATGACAGACCAGCTAGATCTACTGTCTCTATTCTATTATGACAGACCAGGTTAAACTACAATCTCTATTATCTCATGACAGACCAGCTAGATCTACTGTCTCTATTCTATTATGACAGACCAGCTAGATCTACTGTCTCTATTGTATTATGACAGACCAGCTAGATCTACTGTCTCTATTATATTATGACAGACCAGCTAGATCTACTGTCTCTATTATATCATGACAGACCAGCTAGATCAACTGTCTCTATTATATTATGACAGACCAGCTAGATATACTGTCTCATATTATCACAGAGCAACTAGATCTACTGTCTATATTGTACTATGACAGACCAGCTAGATCTACTGTCTCTATTATACTATGACAGACCAGGTAGATCTACTGTCTCTATTGTATTATGACAGACCAGCTAGATCTACTGTCTCTATTATATTATGACAGACCAGGTGAGTATACTGTCTCTATTATATTATGACAGACCAGCTAGATCTACTGTCTCTATTATTTGATGACAGACCAGCTAGATCTACTGTCTCTTTTCTAATTTGACAGACCAGCTAGATCTACTGTCTCTATTATAATATGACAGACCAGCTAGATCTACTGTCTCTATTATATTATGACAGACCAGCTAGATCTACTGTCTCTATTATATTTTGACATACCAGGTAGATCTACTGTCTCTGTTATATTATGACAGACCAGATAGATCTACTGCCTCTGTTATATTATGACAGACCTGGTAGATACACTGTCTCTATTATATTATGACAGACCAGCTAGATCTACTGTCCCTATTATATTATGACAGACCAGCTAGATCTACTGTCTCTTTGTCTCTATTGTACTATGACAGACCAGCTAGATCTACTGTCTCTATTATACTATGACAGACCAGGTAGATCTACTGTCTCTATTATATTATGACAGACCAGCTAGATCTACTGTCTCTATTATATTATGACAGACCAGCTAGATCTACTGTCTCTATTATATTTTGACATACCAGGTAGATCTACTGTCTCTGTTATATTATGACAGACCAGCTAGATCTACTGTCTCTGTTATATTATGACAGACCAGCTTGATCTACTGTCTCTATTATGTTATGACAGACCAGCTAGATCTACTGTCTCTATGTCTCTATTGTACTATGACAGACCAGCTAGATCTACTGTCTCTATTATATTATGACAGACCAGGTAGATCTACTGTGTCTATTATTTGATGACAGACCAGCTAGATCTACTGTCTCTATTCTATTATGACAGACCAGCTAGATCTACTGTCTCTATTCTATTATGACAGACCAGGTTAAACTACAATCTCTATTATCTCATGACAGACCAGCTAGATCTACTGTCTCTATTCTATTATGACAGACCAGCTAGATCTACTGTCTCTATTGTATTATGACAGACCAGCTAGATCTACTGTCTCTATTATATTATGACAGACCAGCTAGATCTACTATCTCTATTATATCATGACAGACCAGCTAGATCAACTTACTCTATTATATTATGACAGACCAGCTAGATATACTGTCTCATATTATCACAGAGCAACTAGATCTACTGTCTATATTGTACTATGACAGACCAGCTAGATCTACTGTCTCTATTATACTATGACAGACCAGGTAGATCTAATGTCTCTATTGTATTATGACAGACTAGCTAGATCTGCTGTCTCTATTATATTATGACAGACCAGGTGAGTATACTGTCTCTATTATATTATGACAGACCAGCTAGATCTACTGTGTCTATTATTTGATGACAGACAAGCTAGATCTACTGTCTCTTTTCTAATTTGACAGACCAGCTAGATCTAACATCAAGGCGGTGTCCCGTTCCTGTAGGTTCATGCTCTACAACATCCGCAGAGTACGACCCTGCCTCACACAGGAAGCGGCGCAGGTCCTAATCCAGGCACTTGTCATCTCCCGTCTTGATTACTGCAACTCGCTGTTGGCTGGGCTCCCTGCCTGTGCCATTAAACCCCTACAACTCATCCAGAACGCCGCAGCCCGTCTGGTGTTCAACCTTCCCAAGTTCTCTCACGTCACCCCGCTCCTCCGCTCTCTCCACTGGCTTCCAGTTGAAGCTCGCATCCGCTACAAGACCATGGTGCTCGCCTACGGAGCTGTGAGGGGAACGGCACCTCAGTACCTCCAGGCTCTGATCAGGCCCTACACCCAAACAAGGGCACTGCGTTCATCCACCTCTGGCCTGCTCGCCTCCCTACCACTGAGGAAGTACAGTTCCCGCTCAGCCCAGTCAAAACTGTTCGCTGCTCTGGCCCCCAATGGTGGAACAAACTCCCTCACGACGCCAGGACAGCGGAGTCAATCACCACCTTCCGGAGACACCTGAAACCCCACCTCTTCAAGGAATACCTAGGATAGGGTAAGTAAGGGTAAGTAATCCTTCTCACCCCCTTCTCCCCCAACAAGATTTAGATGCAAGTGGCTGTTCCACTGGTTGTCATAAGGTGTATGCACCAATTTGTAAGTCGCTCTGGATAAGAGCGTCTGCTAAATGACTTAAATGTAAATGTAAATCTACTGTCTCTATTATAATATGACAGACCAGCTAGATCTACTGTCTCTATTATATTATGACAGACCAGCTAGATCTACTGTCTCTATTATATTTTGACATACCAGGTAGATCTACTGTCTCTGTTATATTATGACAGACCAGATAGATCTACTGCCTCTGTTATATTATGACAGACCTGGTAGATACACTGTCTCTATTATATTATGACAGACCAGCTAGATCTACTGTCCCTATTATATTATGACAGACCAGCTAGATCTACTGTCTCTTTGTCTCTATTGTACTATGACAGACCAGCTAGATCTACTGTCTCTATTATACTATGACAGACCAGGTAGATCTACTGTCTCTATTATATTATGACAGACCAGCTAGATCTACTGTCTCTATTATATTATGACAGACCAGCTAGATCTACTGTCTCTATTATATTTTGACATACCAGGTAGATCTACTGTCTCTGTTATATTATGACAGACCAGCTAGATCTACTGTCTCTGTTATATTATGACAGACCAGCTTGATCTACTGTCTCTATTATGTTATGACAGACCAGCTAGATCTACTGTCTCTATGTCTCTATTGTACTATGACAGACCAGCTAGATCTACTGTCTCTATTATATTATGACAGACCAGCTTGATCTACTGTCTCTATTATGTTATGACAGACCAGCTAGATCTACTGTCTCTATGTCTCTATTGTACTATGACAGACCAGCTAGATCTACTGTCTCTATTATATTATGACAGACCAGCTTGATCTACTGTCTCTATTATGTTATGACAGACCAGCTAGATCTACTGTCTCTATGTCTCTATTGTACTAATGACAGACCAGCTAGATCTACTGTCTCTATTATACTATGACAGACCAAGTAGATCTACTGTCTCTATTATATTATGACAGACCAGCTAGATCTACTTTCTCTATTCTATTATGACAGACCAGGTTAAACTACAATCTCTATTATCTCATGAAAGACCAGCTAGATCTACTGTCTCTATTCTATTATGACAGACCAGCTAGATCTACTGTCTCTATTGTATTATGACAGACCAGCTAGATCTACTGTCTCTATTATATTATGACAGACCAGCTAGATCTACTATCTCTATTATATCATGACAGACCAGCTAGATCAACTTACTCTATTATATTATGACAGACCAGCTAGATATACTGTCTCATATTATCACAGAGCAACTAGATCTACTGTCTATATTGTACTATGACAGACCAGCTAGATCTACTGTCTCTATTATATTTTGACATACCAGGTAGATCTACTGTCTCTGTTATATTATGACAGACTAGCTAGATATGCTGTCTCTATTATGTTATGACAGACCAGCTAGATCTACTGTCTCTATGTCTCTATTGTACTAATGACAGACCAACTAGATCTACTGTCTCTATTATACTATGACAGACCAGGTAGATCTAATGTCTCTATTGTATTATGACAGACTAGCTAGATATGCTGTCTCTATTATATTATGACAGACCAGGTGAGTATACTGTCTCTATTATATTATGACAGACCAGGTAGATCTACTGTGTCTATTATTTGATGACAGACCAGCTAGATCTACTGTCTCTTTTCTAATTTGACAGACCAGCTAGATCTACTGTCTCTATTATAATATGACAGACCAGCTAGATCTACTGTCTCTATTATATTATGACAGACCAGCTAGATCTACTGTCTCTATTATATTTTGACATACCAGGTAGATCTACTGTCTCTGTTATATTATGACAGACCAGCTAGATCTACTGTCTCTGTTATATTATGACAGACCTGGTAGATACACTGTCTCTATTATATTATGACAGACCAGCTAGATCTACTGTCCCTATTATATTATGACAGACCAGCTAGATCTACTGTCTCTATGTCTCTATTGTACTATGACAGACCAGCTAGATCTACTGTCTCTATTATACTATGACAGACCAGGTAGATCTACTGTCTCTATTATATTATGACAGACCAGCTAGATCTACTGTCTCTATTATAGTATGACAGACCAGCTAGATCTACTGTCTCTATTATATTTTGACATACCAGGTAGACCTACTGTCTCTGTTATATTATGACAGACCAGCTAGATCTACTGTCTCTGTTATATTATGACAGACCAGCTTGATCTACTGTCTCTATTATGTTATGACAGACCAGCTAGATCTACTGTCTCTATGTCTCTATTGTACTATGACAGACCAGCTAGATCTACTGTCTCTATTATATTATGACAGACCAGCTTGATCTACTGTCTCTATTATGTTATGACAGACCAGCTAGATCTACTGTCTCTATGTCTCTATTGTACTATGACAGACCAGCTAGATCTACTGTCTCTATTATATTATGACAGACCAGCTTGATCTACTGTCTCTATTATGTTATGACAGACCAGCTAGATCTACTGTCTCTATGTCTCTATTGTACTAATGACAGACCAACTAGATCTACTGTCTCTATTATACTATGACAGACCAGGTAGATCTACTGTCTCTATTATATTATGACAGACCAGCTAGATCTACTGTCTCTATTCTATTATGACAGACCAGGTTAAACTACAATCTCTATTATCTCATGACAGACCAGCTAGATCTACTGTCTCTATTCTATTGACAGACCAGCTAGATCTATTGTCTCAATTATAATATGACATTATGACAGACCAGCTAGATCTACTGTCTCTATTGTATTATGACAGACCAACTAGATCTACTATCTCTATTATATTATGACAGACCAGCTAGATCTAGTGTCTCTATTATATTATGACAGACCAACTAAATCTACTGTCTCTATTATATTTTGACAGACCAGGTAGATCTACTGTCTCTATTATATTATGACAGACCAGCTAGATCTACTGTCTCTATTATATTATGACAGACCAGGTAGATCTACTGTCTCTATTATATTATGACAGACCAGCTAGATCTACTGTCTCTATTATATTTTGACAGACCAGGTAGATCTACTGTCCCTATTATACTATGACAGACCAGCTAGATCTACTGTCTCTATTATATTATGACAGACCAGCTAGATCTACTGTCTCTATTATATTATGACAGACCAGCTAGATATACTGTCTCTATTATAAAATGACAGACCAGCTAGATCTACTGTCTCTATTATATTATGACAGACCAGGTAGATCTACTGTCTCTATTATATTATGACAGACCAGCTAGATCTACTGTCTCTATTATAAAATGACAGACCAGCTAGATCTACTGTCTCTATTATATTATGACAGACCAGGTAGATCTACTGTCTCTATTATAAAATGACAGACCAGGTAGATATACTGTCTCTATTATATTATGACAGACCAGCTAAATCTACTGTCTCTATGTCTCTATTATGGTATGACAGAGCAGCTAAATCTACTGTCTCTATGTCTCTTTTATGGTATGACAGAGCAGCTAAATCTACTGTCTCTATTGTATTATGACAGACCAGCTAGATCTACTGTCTCTATTATATTATAACAGACCAGCTAGATCTACTGTGTCTATTATATTATGACAGACCAGCTAGATCTACTGTCTCTTCTGTATTATGACAGACCAGGTCGATATACTGTCTCTATTATATTATGACAGACCAGGCCGATATACTGTCTCTATTATATTATGACAGACCAGCTAGATCTACTGTCTCTATTATATTATGACAGACCAGCTAGATCTACTGTCTCTATTATAAAATGACAGACCAGGTAGATATACTGTCTCTATTATATTATGACAGACCAGCTAAATCTACTGTCTCTATGTCTCTATTATGGTATGACAGAGCAGCTAAATCTCCTGTCTCTATTGTATTATGACAGACCAGCTAGATCTACTGTCTCTATTGTATTATGACAGACCAGCTAGATCTACTGTCTCTATTGTATTATGACAGACCAGCTAGATCTACTGTCTCTATTATATTATGACAGGCCAGCTAGATCTACTGTCTCTTCTGTATTATGACAGACCAGCTAGATCTATTGTCTCAATTATAATATGACATTATGACAGACCAGCTAGATCTACTGTCTCTATTGCATTATGACAGACCAGCTAGATCTATTGTCTCTATTATATTATGACAGACCAGCTAGATCTACTGTCTCTATTATATTTTGACAGACCAGGTAGATCTACTGTCTCTATTATATTATGACAGACCAGCTAGATCTAATGTCTCTATTATATTATGACAGACCAGCTAGATCTACTGTCTCTATTATATTTTGACAGACCAGGTAGATCTACTGTCCCTATTATACTATGACAGACCAGCTAGATCTAGTGTCTCTATTATATTATGACAGACCAGGTAGATCTACTGTCCCTATTATACTATGACAGACCAGCTAGATCTACTGTCTCTATTATATTATGACAGACCAGCTAGATCTACTGTCTCTATTATAAAATGACAGACCAGGTAGATATACTGTCTCTATTATATTATGACAGACAAGGTAGATATACTGTCTCTATCATATTATGACAGACCAGCTAGATCTACTGTCTCTATGTCTCTATTATATTATGACAGACCAGCTAAATCTACTGTCTCTATGTCTCTATTATGGTATGACAGAGCAGCTAAATCTACTGTCTCTATGTCTCTATTATGGTATGACAGAGCAGCTAAATCTACTGTCTCTATGTCTCTATTATGGTATGACAGAGCAGCTAAATCTACTGTCTCTATTGTATTATGACAGACCAGCTAGATCTACTGTCTCTATTGTATTATGACAGACCAGCTAGATCTACTGTCTCTATTATATTATAACAGACCAGCTAGATCTACTGTGTCTATTATATTATGACAGACCAGCTAGATCTACTGTCTCTTCTGTATTATGACAGACCAGGTCGATATACTGTCTCTATTATATTATGACAGACCAGGTCGATATACTGTCTCTATTATATTATGACAGACAAGGTAGATATACTGTCTCTATCATATTATGACAGACCAGCTAGATCTAGTGTCTCTATTATATTATGACAGACCAACTAAATCTACTTTCTCTATTATATTTTGACAGACCAGGTCGATATACTGTCTCTATTATATTATGACAGACCAGGTCGATATACTGTCTCTACTATATTATGACAGACCAGCTAAATCTACAGTCTCTATTATATTATAACAGACCAGCTAGATCTACTGTGTCTATTATATTATGACAGACCAGCTAGATCTACTGTCTCTTCTGTATTATGACAGACCAGCTAGATATACTGTCTCTATTATATTATGACAGACCAGCTAGATCTACTGTGTCTATTATATTATGACAGACCAGCTAGATCTACTGTCTCTATTATATTATAACAGACCAGGTAGATCTACTGTCTCTATTATATTATGACAGACCAGCTAGATCTACTGTCTCTATTCTATTTTGACAGACCAGGTAGATCTACTGTCCCTATTATACTATGACAGACCAGCTAGATCTACTGTCTCTATTATATTATGACAGACCAGCTAGATCTATAATATATGCCATTTAGCAGACGCTTTTATCCAAAGCGACTTACAGTCATGTGTGCATACATTCTACGTCACGGGAATCGAACCCACTACCCTGGCGTTACAAGCGCCATGCTCTACCAACTGAGCTACAGAAGGACCAGTAGGATCTACTTTCTCTATTATATTATAACAGACCAGCTAGATCTACTGTGTCTATTATATTATGACAGACCAGCTAGATCTACTGTCTCTTCTGTATTATGACAGACCAGGTCGATATACTGTCTCTATTATATTATGACAGACCAGGTAGATATACTGTCTCTATTATATTATGACAGACCAGGTCGATATACTGTCTCTATTATATTATGACAGAGCAGGTAGATATACTGTCTCTATTATATTATGACAGACCAGCTAGATCTACTGTGTCTATTATATTATGACAGACCAGCTAGATCTACTGTCTATTATATTATGACAGACCAGCTAGATCTACTGTCTATTTCATTATGACAGACCAGCTAGATCTACTGTCTCTATTGTATTATGACATACCAGCTAGATCTACTGTCTCTATTATATTTTGACAGACCAGGTAGATCTAGTGTCTCTATTATATTATGACAGACCAACTAAATCTACTGTCTCTATTATATTTTGACAGACCAGGTAGATCTACTGTCTCTATTATATTATGACAGACCAGCTAGATCTACTGTCTCTATTATATTTTGACAGACCAGGTAGATCTACTGTCCCTATTATACTATGACAGACCAGCTAGATCTACTGTCTCTATTATATTATGACAGACCAGCTAGATCTACTGTCTCTATTATAAAATGACAGACCAGGTAGATATACTGTCTTTATTATGTTATGACAGACCAGCTAAATCTACTGTCTCTATGTCTCTATTATGGTATGACAGAGCAGCTAAATCTACTGTCTCTATTGTATTATGACAGACCAGCTAGATCTACTGTCTCTATTGTATTATGACAGACCAGCTAGATCTACTGTCTCTTCTGTATTATGACAGACCAGGTCGATATACCGTCTCTATTATATTATGACAGACCAGGTCGATATACTGTCTCTATTATAATATGACAGACCGGCTAGATCTACTGTCTCTATTATATTATGACAGACCAGCTAGATCTAGTGTCTCTATTATATTATGACAGACCAACTAAATCTACTGTCTCTATTATATTTTGACAGACCAGGTAGATCTACTGTCCCTATTATACTATGACAGACCAGCTAGATCTACTGTCTCTATTATATTATGACAGACCAGCTGGATCTACTGTCTCTATTATAAAATGACAGACCAGGTAGATATACTGTCTCTATTATATTATGACAGACCAGCTAAATCTACTGTCTCTATGTCTCTATTATGGTAGCTAAATCTACTGTCTCTATTGTATTATGACAGACCAGCTAGATCTACTGTCTCTATTGTATTATGACAGACCAGCTAGATCTACTGTCTCTATTATATTATAACAGACCAGCTAGATCTACTTTCTATTATATTATGACAGACCAGCTAGATCTACTGTCTATTATATTATGACAGACCAGCTAGATCTACTGTCTATTTTATTATGACAGACCAGCTAGATCTACTGTCTCTATTGTATTATGACAGACAAGCTAGATCTACTGTCTCTATTATATTATAACAGACCAGCTAGATCTACTTTCTATTATATTATGACAGACCAGCTAGATCTACTGTCTATTATATTATGACAGACCAGCTCGATCTACTGTCTATTTTATTATGACAGACCAGCTAGATCTACTGTCTCTATTGTATTATGACAGACCAGCTAGATCTACTGTCTCTATTATATTATGAGAGACCAGGTAGATATACAGACTCCATTATAAAATGACAGACCAGCTAGATCTATTCTTGCTATTGTATTATGACAGACCAGCTAGATCTACTATGTCTATTATATTATGACAGACCAGCTAGATCTAGTGTCTCTATTATATTAAGACAGACCAGCTAAATCTACTGTCTCTATTATAATATGACATTATGACAGACCAGCTAGATCTACTTTTTCTATTGTATTATGACAGACCAGCTAGATCTACTATCTCTATTATATTATGACAGACCAGCTAGATCTACTGTCTCTATTATATTAAGACAGACCAGCTAAATCTACTGTCTCTATTATATTTATGACAGACCAGGTAGATCTACTGTCTCTATTATATTATGACAGACCAGCTAGATCTACTGTCTCTATTATATTATTACAGACCAGGTAGATCTACTGTCTCTATTATATTATGACAGACCAGCTAAATCTACTGTCTCTATTATATTTGACAGACCAGGTAGATCTACTGTCTCTATTATATTATGACAGACCAGCTAGATCTACTGTCTCTATTATATTATGACAGACCAGGTAGATCTACTGTCCCTATTATACTATGACAGACCAGCTAGATCTACTGTCTCTATTATATTACGACAGACCAGCTAGATCTACTGTCTCTATTATAAAATGACAGACCAGGTAGATATACTGTCTCTATTATATTATGACAGACCAGCTAAATCTACTGTCTCTATGTGTCTATTATGGTATGACAGACCAGCTAAATCTACTGTCTCTATTATATTATGACAGACCAGCTAGATCTACTGTCTCTATTGTATTATGACAGACCAGCTAGATCTACTGTCTCTATTGTATTATGACAGACCAGGTAGATATACCGTCTCTATTATATTATGACAGACCAGCTAGATCTACTGTCTCTATTATATTATGACAGACCAGCTAGATCTACTGTCTCTATTGTATTATGACAGACCAGCTAGATCTACTGTCTCTATTATATTATGACAGACCAGCTAGATCTACTGTCTCTATTATATTATGACAGACCAGCTAGATCTACTGTCTCTATTATATTATAACAGACCAG
Source organism: Oncorhynchus keta (assembly GCF_023373465.1). NCBI lineage: Eukaryota > Metazoa > Chordata > Actinopteri > Salmoniformes > Salmonidae > Oncorhynchus > Oncorhynchus keta. The sequence goes on along the minus strand of NW_026278860.1, from coordinate 13,645 downwards.
CTAGATCTACTGTCTCTATTATATTATGACAGACCAGCTAGATCTACTGTCTCTATTATATTATGACAGACCAGCTAGATCTACTGTCTATTTTATTATGACAGACCAGCTAGATCTACTGTCTCTATTATATTATGACAGACCAGCTAGATCTACTGTCTCTATTATATTATGACAGACCAGGTAGATCTACTGTCTCTATTATATTATGACAGACCAGGTCGATATACTGTCTCTATTATAATATGACAGACCTGCTAGATCTACTGTCTCTATTATAATATGACAGACCAGCTAGATCTACTGTCTCTATTATATTATGACAGACCAGCTAGATCTACTGTCTCTATTATATTATAACAGACCAGCTAGATCTACTGTCTCTATTATATTATGACAGACCAGCTAGATCTACTATCTCTATTATATTATGACAGACCAGCTAGATCTACTGTCTCTATTATATTATGACAGACCAGCTAGATCTACTGTCTCTATTGTATTATGACAGACCAGCTAGATCTACTGTCTCTATTATATTATAACAGACCAGGTAGATCTACTGTCTCTATTATATTATGACAGACCAGCTAGATCTACTGTCTCTATTATATTATGACAGACCAGGTAGATCTACTGTCTCTATTATATTATGACAGACCAGGTAGATCTACTGTCTCTATTATATTATGACAGACCAGCTAGATCTACTGTCTCTATTATATTATGACAGACCAGCTAGATCTACTGTCTCTATTATATTATGACAGACCAGCTAGATCTACTGTCTCTATTGTATTATGACAGACCAGCTAGATCTACTGTCTCTATTATATTATGACAGACCAGCTAGATCTAGTGTCTCTATTATATTATGACAGACCAGCTAAATCTACTGTCTCTATTATTATATTATGACAGACCAGCTAGATATACTGTCTCTATTATATTATGACAGACCAGCTAGATCTACTGTGTCTATTATATTATGACAGACCAGCTAGATCTAGTGTCTCTATTATATTAAGACAGACCAGCTAAATCTACTGTCTCTATTATATTTTGACAGACCAGGTAGATCTACTGTCTCTATTATATTATGACAGACCAGCTAGATCTACTGTCTCTATTATATTATTACAGACCAGGTAGATATACTGTCTCTATTATATTATGACAGACCAGCTAAATCTACTGTCTCTATTATATTTTGACAGACCAGGTAGATCTACTGTCTCTATTATATTATGACAGACCAGCTAGATCTACTGTCTCTATTATATTTTGACAGACCAGGTAGATCTACTGTCCCTATTATACTATGACAGACCAGCTAGATCTACTGTCTCTATTATATTATGACAGACCAGCTAGATCTACTGTCTCTATTATAAAATGACAGACCAGGTAGATATACTGTCTCTATTATATTATGACAGACCAGCTAAATCTACTGCCTCTATGTGTCTATTATGGTATGACAGAGCAGCTAAATCTACTGTCTCTATTGTATTATGACAGACCAGCTAGATCTACTGTCTCTATTGTATTATGACAGACCAGCTAGATCTACTGTATCTTCTGTATTATGACAGACCAGGTCGATATACCGTCTCTATTATATTATGACAGACCAGGTCGATATACTGTCTCTATTATAATATGACAGACCGGCTAGATCTACTGTCTCTATTATATTATGACAGACCAGCTAGATCTACTATCTCTATTATATTATGACAGACCAGCTAGATCTAGTGTCTCTATTATATTATGACAGACCAACTAAATCTACTGTCTCTATTATAAAATGACAGACCAGGTAGATATACTGTCTCTATTATATTATGACAGACCAGCTAAATCTACTGTCTCTATGTCTCTATTATGGTATGATAGAGTATATAAATCTACTGTCTCTATTGTATTATGACAGACCAGCTAGATCTACTGTCTCTATTGTATTATGACAGACCAGCTAGATCTACTGTCTCTATTGTATTATGACAGACCCGCTAGATCTACTGTCTCTATTATATTATAACAGACTAGCTAGATCTAGTGTCTATTTTATTATGACAGACCAGCTAGATCTACTGTCTCTATTGTATTATGACAGACCAGCTAGATCTACTGTCTCTATTATATTATAACAGACCAGCTAGATCTACTTTCTATTATATTATGACAGACCAGCTAGATCTACTGTCTATTATATTATGACAGACCAGCTAGATCTACTGTCTCTTTTATTATGACAGACCAGCTAGATCTACTGTCTCTATTGTATTATGACAGACCAGCTAGATCTACTGTCTCTATTATATTATGAGAGACCAGGTAGATATAGACTCCATTATAAAATGACAGACCAGCTAGATCTATTCTTGCTATTTTATTATGACAGACCAGCAAGATCAATTGTCTCTATTATAATATGACAGACCAGCTAGATCTACTGTCTCTATTATATTATGACAGACCACCTAGATCTATTGTCTCTATTATAATATGACATTATGACAGACCAGCTAGATCTACTGTTTCTATTGTATTATGACAGACCAGCTAGATCTACTATCTCTATTATATTATGACAGACCAGCTAGATCTAGTGTCTCTATTATATTAAGACAGACCAACTAAATCTACTGTCTCTATTATACTATGACAGACCAGCTAGATCTGCTGTCTCTATTATATTATGACAGACCAGCTAGATCTACTGTCTCTATTATATTATTACAGACCAGGTAGATATACTGTCTCTATTATATTATGACAGACCAGCTAAATCTACTGTCTCTATGTCTCTATTATGTTATGACAGACCAGCTAAATCTACTGTCTCTATGTCTCTATTATAAAATGACAGACCAGCTAGATCTACTGTCTATATTATATTATGACAGACCAGCTAGATCTACTGTGTCTATTATATTATGACAGACCAGCTAGATCTACTGTCTCTATTATAAATGACAGACCAGGTAGATATACTGTCTCTATTATATTATGAAAGACCAGCTAAATCTACTGTCTCTATGTCTCTATTATGCTATGACAGACCAGCTAAATCTACTGTCTCTATTGTATTATGACAGACCAGCTAGATCTACTGTCTCTATTATATTATAACAGACCAGCTAGATCTACTGTGTCTATTATATTATGACAGACCAGCTAGATCTACTGTCTCTATTATATTATGACAGACCAGCTAAATCTACTGTCTCTATGTCTCTGTTATGTTATGACAGACCAGCTAAATCTACTGTCTCTATGTCTCTATTATAAAATGACAGACCAGCTAGATCTACTGTCTATATTATATTTTGACAGACCAGCTAGATCTACTGTCGATTATATTATGACAGGCCAGCTAGATCTACTGTCTCTATTGTATTATGACAGACCAGCTAGATCTACTGTCTATATTATATTATGACAGACCAGGTAGATATACTGTCTCTATTATATTATGACAGACCAGCTAAATCTACTGTCTCTATGTCTCTGTTATGTTATGACAGACCAGCTAAATCTACTGTCTCTATGTCTCTATTATAAAATGACAGACCAGCTAGATCTACTGTCTATATTATATTTTGACAGACCAGCTAGATCTACTGTCGATTATATTATGACAGGCCAGCTAGATCTACTGTCTCTATTGTATTATGACAGACCAGGTAGATCTACTGTCTCTATTGTATTATGACAGACCAGCTAGATCTACTGTCTCTATTATAAAATGACAGACCAGGTAGATATACTGTCTCTATTATATTATGAAAGACCAGCTAAATCTACTGTCTCTATGTCTCTATTATGCTATGACAGACCAGCTAAATCTACTGTCTCTATTGTATTATGACAGACCAGCTAGATCTACTGTCTCTATTATATTATAACAGACCAGCTAGATCTACTGTGTCTATTATATTATGACAGACCAGCTAGATCTACTGTCTCTATTATATTATGACAGACCAGCTAAATCTACTGTCTCTATGTCTCTGTTATGTTATGACAGACCAGCTAAATCTACTGTCTCTATGTCTCTATCATAAAATGACAGACCAGCTAGATCTACTGTCTATATTATATTTTGACAGACCAGCTAGATCTACTGTCGATTATATTATGACAGGCCAGCTAGATCTACTGTCTCTATTGTATTATGACAGACCAGGTAGATCTACTGTCTCTATTGTATTATGACAGACCAGCTAGATCAACTGTCTATATTATATTATGACAGACCAGCTAGATCTACTGTGTCTATTATATTATGACAGACCAGCTAGATCTACTGTCTATTACATTATGACAGACCAACTAGATCTACTGTTTCTATTATATTATGACAGACCAGGTAGATATACTGTCTCCATTATAAAATGACAGACCAGCTACATCTACTGTCTCTATTGTATTATGACTGACCAGCTAGATCTAGTGTCTCTATTATATTATGACAGACCAGCTAGATCTACTGTCTCTATTGTATTATGACAGACCAGCTAGATCTAGTGTCTCTATTATATTATGACAGACCAACTAAATATACTGTCTCTATTATATTATGACAGACCAGGTAGATCTACTGTCTCTATTATATTTTGACAGACCAGGTAGATCTACTGTCTCTATTATATTATTACAGACCAGGTAGATATACTGTCTCTATTATATTATGACAGACCAGCTAAATCTACTGTCTCTATGTCTCTATTATGTTATGAAAGACCAGCTAAATCTACTGTCTCTATGTCTCTATTATAAAAATGACAGACCAGCTAGATCTACTGTCTATATTATATTTTGACAGACCAGGTAGATCTACTGTCGATTATATTATGACAGGCCAGCTAGATCTACTGTCTCTATTATATTATGACAGACCAGCTAAATCTACTGTCTCTATGTCTCTATTATAAAATAACAGACCAGCTAGATCTCCTGTCTATATTATATTTTGACAGACCAGCTAGATCTACTGTCGATTATATTATGACAGGCCAGCTAGATCTACTGTCTCTATTGTATTATGACAGACCAGGTAGATCTACTGTCTCTATTGTATGATGACAGACCAGCTAGATCTATGGTCCTTCTGTCTCATATTATATTATGACAGACCAGACTGTAAGATAAAAGCTACTGTAAATGGCATATTATTTATTATTTATTTATTTATTTACTGTCTATTTATATTATGACAGACCAGCTAGATCTACTGTGTCTATTATATTATGACAGACCAGCTTATGACAGACCAACCAAATCTACTGTTTCTATTATATTATGACAGACCAGGTAGATATACTGTCTCCATTATAAAATGACAGACCAGCTACATCTACTGTCTCTATTGTATTATGACAGACCAGCTAGATCTACTGTCTCTATTATATTATGACAGACCAGCTAGATCTACTGTCTATTATATTATGACAGACCAGCTAGATCTACTTTCTATTATATTATGACAGACCAGCTAGATCTACTGTCTCTATTATAATATGACAGACCAGCTAGATCTACTGTCTCTATTGTATTATTACAGACCAGCTAGATCTACTGTCTCTATTATATTATGACAGACCAGCTAGATCTACTATCTCTATTATATTATGACAGACCAGCTAGATCTAGTGTCTCTATTATATTATGACAGACCAACTAAATATACTGTCTCTATTATATTATGACAGACCAGGTAGATGTACTGTCTCTATTATATTTTGACAGACCAGGTAGATCTACTGTCTCTATTATATTATGACAGACCAGCTAGATCTATTGTATTATGACAGACCAGCTTGATCTACTATCTCTATTATATTATGACAGACCAGCTAGATCTAGTGTCTCTATTATATTATGACAGACCAACTAAATATACTGTCTCTATTATATTTTGACAGACCAGGTAGATATACTGTCTCTATTATATTATGAGAGACCAGCTAGATCTACTGTCTGTATTATATTTTGACAGACCAGCTAGATCTACTGTCTCTATTATATTATGACAGACCAGCTAGATCTACTGTCTCTATTATATTATGACACACCAGGTAGATATACTGTCTCTATTATATTATGACAGACCAGGTAGATATACTGTCTCTATTATATTATGACAGACCAGCTAAATCTACTGTCTCTATGTCTCTATTATGTTATGAAAGACCAGCTAAATCTACTGTCTCTATGTCTCTATTATAAAATGACAGACCAGCTAAATCTACTGTCTATATTACATACCTTAAGGGAACATTTCGGCAGTTGCTGTATGGTTAGTGAGAAAGTCCATATTGCAAATGTACGGTCCCTTACTAGACGTCCGAAATCGTTTGTAAAATTCCCGGACGGCGTCGGGCCCAGCGGCAGGGCCAGACCTACCGGGAAGTCATCAAATGAACTTTGTCGGACATTCGGTTTCCGTTTTACAAAAATAATCAGATTTTGGTCATTTTTCCGCTGTCCCGAAAATCCCACAAGAGGGCATAAGCAATCATATTTCTATTGGACAAAACATCATGATTCACGACGGGCCTTATCTCGAAAACGGAAAATATTTCGAAGCCGAAACTCGGTGAGCGTAGGTTTGGCATAATGGGCAGTTGGCCCCTAACAAGATGGCGTCTAGGCCTCAACGGTTTTTGAGTTATGGCCATTTATCTGGGATTAAAGGTCCAAAATGAAAATAGAGAAATTATTTTTCCACTTCACGTCAAAGTCAAGGAGCCTCCAGTGTCAATAAAAAAAGAACCAGCCATTTATCTATCGTCATTTAAGAGAAATCGTACAATGACAGATTGGTGATGTTCATGGATAGGTGGGTTTTTTTTCAACGGTTACAGATCCAGTTGCAGGGTGTTCTTACGAATCTTTTTAAAGTGTGCTGCGGAGCTCTGCGAGATTCCTGTGATTTTCTATGATTTTCTGAAATAACACACACTACCTAAACCCTCTGTAAATAACTCAGTTCTTAACGTAAAGACTTAAAACTCTGGATTCTGTTAAGGCATACCCCAATCAGGATATAATTTTATTTATAGCTTCCTGTGCGAACCGGAAGTGCCTTGAATGGTGTCACAGTGGCAGTTTCCAAGGGTTAAAAAGGTCAGATCTTTTCAAAACTTCATATGTGTGATTAGGCAACCCCCATAAACTGTAAATCAGTCATTTCTCCCAACAGATGTCAAAGAAAGGCTCTCTCTCACACACACACACACACAGAAACACACACACAACAAGGATGGAGTGACAAAGTGCGGTGCTTAAAGACACACAAAGCCTACAATGGCATTTCCATATTCTCTAGGCCGTGCCGAGTTCAACAAGATGCCCCGCTTGACCGTAGCTCGCTCGGTCTAAGCACAGCGACCATTAGCAAAGTAGGCCCAAAATGAAGCCTGCCCCACAACGTCATTTGCTTTTGGGTGACAGTGAGAGAACCGTTAGGGTGAGAAGCACAATTCAACCTCAGGTATGTTCCTAAGGTCCTTCCGATCCGTGCAAGCCTAACCTTGACCGTGTGGCATTAACCCTTAATAGTTAAAAGAAGGTGTTTACTTCAAAGAGTTTGCATTGACTTCTCTCCCCATAGGAATACATTGCCTGCACCCCTAAATTCAACCTGAAGCCTATATGGGTTATGAATGCCGTATGAACCTGTCTTTGGTAACAGTCCATCAGGCCAGTATGAGGTCTACCTGTGTTGATTCTAAGCTTCCTGGACCAACCGGAAGTGGTTAAAATCACCCTAAAAGTGTATATCCATACCCTGCCTGCAGTTTGATAGACATAGTGCATTCAACCCTGTGTAAATCAGTCAATTCTAAACGTAAAGAATTAAAACTCAGGATTCTGTAACAGCATACCCCAATGAGGATATGTGTTGACGTATAGCTTCCTGTGCCAACCGGAAGTGCCATAATTGGTGTCTCAGGAGCTGTTTCGAAGGGTTAAAAAAGTCAGATCTGTCCAAAACTTCATATTTGTGATTAGGAAACCCCCATGAACTGTAAATCAGTAATTTTTCCCATAAAATTTAAAAGGAAAACTAAATCACACAGACACACAACTTGTTAGGAGGGACGTATTGGGGTGCGTAGAGACTGACAGTGCCTGCAATAGTAAGCTTTGTTCGAGCTAAAAAGAACCGTCAGACCTAGAGTTCCGAAACTTTAGAAACCTGTTCTAGACCTCAGGTCGATAGTGCGTGGTGAGTTAGGTGGCTCTAGACTGTTCGCGGACCGAGAAACAGCCTTGTACATTTGCAATGACTTCAATTCATTTTGACCATTACGAAAATGACAACATTTAGAAATGTCCCAGAGTCGTAAGACTAGGTGCATTGTGACCGTCTCGGCTCATAGAGACGGAACCCAACGTTTCTGTCCGATAGCTCATTCAAGGACCCCGTAGCAAGTCATGGAAACAAGTGAATTTTCAGCACCAATTAGGGTTTTGCTCGGACACCAAATGACCTATCGAGCCGAAACTTGGGATTCGGGGTCGCCTAAGCTAGGACTACACATAACACAAGAAATGGACCCGCAGCTAGAACGTAACTACGTGTTTTATGGTTTCATTATGGTTTGAACCGAAGGCGTTGTGAATTTTGGGCCAGCTCTGAAGTATGTGATAGTTGGCTACTAAACGAGTTGGAAAAAGTGGGTTTGGTGTCAGTTTGTATCAGTTTGGTGTCAGAATGATATCTAATTGACTGATGGACGGTGACTTGCTGGTGACTCTTGTCCATTTGCAATATGTTTAAACAGTGAGGTACCATCACCAAAGTGACATTCTGAAATCAACCCTAATGAGCGATTGAGATGAACCAGAATCACTGCCCATCCCGAGTTCATCGGGCCAGTCAATTTCACATTCCTGCAGGATTTTTATAGCATGACAAATTCGTGATGGTACCTGCCCATTGAACCATATTGCAAATGCACAGTGACTTTGCAAAAGTAAGAAAACAAACAAATGGACATGATGAAATCACCATATTTTTATTTTTGGGTTACCAGTTGCACAACAATGCACGTGCATTTGCAATATGATTCAACAGTGAAAAAACATCACAAAATGGACATGATGAAGTCAACACAACGAGCGATGGAAAGGAGCAACTATCACTGCCAGGCCATCCTGTGTTTATCTGGCCAGTCAATTTTGCATTTCTGCAGGATTTTTGAGCATGTCAAATTTCTTATGGTAAATGCCCATTGAACCATATTGCAAATGCACGTGCACTTGCAATATGATTCAACAGTGAAAAAACATCACCAAATGGACATGATGAAGTCAACACAACGAGTGATGGAAAGGAACAACTATCACTGCCCGGCCATCCTGTGTTCCCATAGCGGGCATTAATATTAGAATGACCAGTAAATGCATTTACAACCATATTTTTATTTTTGGGTTACCAGGTGCCTATTTTCAATCACCAGTTGCACAACAATGCGTATCCATCAGAATATTTTAAACAGTCCATAACCTTTTAGGGAGTTTTATTCCTCTGCTGGTAGCGTGACTACAGCTTAAGCTCATTACCATAACGCACAATGCGCAAAAATATTCCTAAAAATATTTAACCTCCACATTAACAAGTAAAATAGCTCAAATGAAAGATAAACAAGTTGTTTATCTAGCCAGCAAGTCAGATTTCTAAAATGTTTTACGGCGAAAACATAGCACATATTTATGTCAAACCACCACCGCAGACATAGCTCATTAGCATAGCCAAGTAGGAAAAAATATGCAATCAACAAACGCAGGATTAAAAGAAAAATAATTTCACTAACCTTTTGAAATCTTCATCAGATGACAGTAATATAACATGTTACACAGTACATTCATTTTTTTTCAATAATATGCTATATATATCCATAAATCTCTGTCAATTACGCATCGTTCAAAAAATGCTACTCAAATGTCCTGAGAAATGAAATAGCCCCGGCAGATAACGTCAGCTAACAAGGAATACACATCATAAACTTTGACTAAAAATGCATGTTTTACATATGTATAGCAAGATACACTTCTTCTAAATGCAATTGCATTGTTACATTTAATTTTAACGTTACATTTTGCGTTCACTAGACTATAATATGGAGTCGGCGCTCCCACAGTAGCATAATGACTCCTCTATCTTGGAGTCGACAGAAACCCAAAATTAATACATTAAATATTCCCTTACCTTTGTTGTTCTTCCATCAAACGACCTGTAAGGGATTATACTCACCAAATTAGTGTTCAGTTTTCAAGTCTGCGTCTTTCGGTTCTCAAAATAGCCTGATTTTGGTAAAAATGTAGTCAAAATTGAAGTGGTTGCGCACCAAAACTTCAGTATATATAATATGTCGAGTAAACTTGTCAAACTATGTTCATAATTAAGCTTTAACATGTTATAAAGGTCTACAGCAATTGTGAGGACTAAGCGAAACACACACGTCTTTTAATCGATCCTGAGGGAAAGAGAGAAAATGTACAGAGCGCGCTTTCAGGGCACTGTTTTTTTGGCGTGACCGAGACCTTTCGGCACGCTCAACGTCTCGTGAGCGCGCGATTCACACACTGACAAGCCCCATAGAAGGCAGCCTTCACGCTGAACACGTAGAAACTGTTCCCAGAGCCTTTTGGGAAGTGCGTTAAATATGACGTCAAAGCAGAGGCAACTTTTTCCATTACAAGAGAGATTTTGGGAGAATGCATGCCCTGACACTTCTGTTTTACATAGAGACAAAATTTAAACGGATTTAGAATTGTTAGAGTGTTTTCTATTCGATAATATTTTTAATATGCAAATATTAGCAACTTTTGAAAAAAATGTATCCTGTTTTATATGGGTACCCAAATCCTCCAGAAGGGGCAGTAAACCGTGGTATCCTGAACAGGATAAAGCACTCAGGATGGCCCCCATAGATAGAGGGCCGTAGTAGGGTACTCCCCATAGTGGGCATGGATAATAGGAGTCCCGGTAAATGCATTTACAACCATATTTTTTATTTTGGGTTACCAGGTGCCTATTTTCAATCACCAGTTGCACAACAATGCACGTGCATTTGCAATATGATTCTATAGTGAAAAAACATCACCAAATGGACATGATGAAATCAACACAATGAGCGTTGGAAAGTAGCAACTATCACTGCCAGGCCATCCTGTGTTCATCAGGCAAGTCAATTTAGCATTCCTGCAGGATTTTTGTAGCATGACAAATTCATGATGGTAAATGCCCATTGAACCATATTGCAAATGCACAGTGACTTTGCAAAAGTGAGAAAACATAAACAAATGGACATGATGAAATCAACACAACGAGTGATGGAAAGGTACAACTATCACTGCTCGGCCAACCTGTGTTCATCAGGCCAGTCAATTTAACATTTCTGCAGGAGTTTTGAGCATGTCAAATTTCTTATGGCATTTGGCCCCAAAAAAGTGACTTTTGACTTTGACTTTTGACTTTGACTTTTGACTTCCTATGAAATCATATTGCAAATGGACAAATCATATTCCTTATGCACAAGTAAAAATAAAAAAATATGATAATAACATTTTACAAAAGTATATTCATACAGTCCTTACACATGATTAATTGACATAAAATCGAAACAATTTCTAAAAACGGTCCAGAAAGCACTTTTTACAAGGGTGATACGTTTTTTTTTTTAAAGTTCACATTTTCGACTTTTAACTTCCTATGAAAGCATATTGTAAATGGACAAAACATATGCCTTATGCGCATGTAAAAAAAAAAAAATTATGATAATAAAATTGGAATTTCGAAAAACGGTCCAGAAAGCACTTTTTAAGGGGTGATAAGTTTTCGACAAAACCATTTTTCAAAATTTTGCTTTTAGATGTTGACTTGGGTTACATTTCCAATATGAAAAACCAAGGTTTAGCGCACTCGCCACCTGATTTTTAAAGTGTTACAACTGGCAATTGCCACATGGCATTTGCCGTACACTTTGCATGAATCAACGCCGAATTGGGTGGTATTGGACATCGTGTATATGGTTTGTCCGATGCCAATGACTTCCCATTCATTTTTGTCCAATTCAGGGGTATTCCCTTACAGTTGTAACACCTTCTTTAACTGGTAAAGGTTAATGCCACACGGTCAAGGTTAGGCTTGCACAGATCGGGAGGACCTTAGGAACGTACCTGAGGTATAATTGTACTTCTCACCCTAACGGTTCTCTCACTGTCACCCAAAAGCAAATGACGTTGTGGGGCAGGCTTCATTTTGGGCCTACTTTTCTCATGGTCGCTGCGCTTAGACCGAGCGAGCTACGGTCAAGCGGGGCATCTCGTTAAACTCGACACGGCCTAGAGAATATGGAAATGCCATTGCTGGCTCTGTGTGTCTTTAAGCACCGCACTTTGTCACTCCATCCTTGCTGTGTGTGTGTGTGTCTGTGTGTGTGTGTGTGTGTGTGTGTGTGAGAGAGAGCTTTTCTTTGACATCTGTTGGGAGAAATGACTGACTTGCAGTTTATGGGGGTTGCCTAATCACACATATGAAGTTTTGAAAAGATCTGACCTTTTTAACCCTTGGAAACTGCCACTATGACACCATTTAAGGCACTTCTGGTTGGTACAGGAAGCTATAAATGAACTCATATCCTTATTGGGGTATGCCTTTACAGAATCCTGAAGTCTTTACGTTAAGAACTGAGTTATTTACGGAGGGTTTAGTGAGTGTGTTATTTCAGAAAATCATAGAAAATCACAGAAATCTCGCAGAGCTCCGCAGCACACTTTAAAAATATTCATTTGAACACCCTGCAACTGGATCTGTAACTGTTGAAAAAAAACACCTATCTTTGAACATCACCAATCTGTCATTGTACGATTTCTCTTAAATGACGATAGATAAATGGCTGGTTCTTTTTTATTGACACCGGAGGCTCCTTGACTTTGATGTGAAGTGGAAAAATAATTTCGCTATTTTCATTTTGGACCTTTAATCCCAGAGAAATGGCCATAACTCAAAAACCGTTGAGGCCTAGATGCCATCTTGTTCGAGGCCAACTGCCCATTATGCCAAACCTACGCTCACCAGGTTTCGGCTTCAAAATATTTTCAGTTTTCGAGATAAGTCCCCGTCGTGATTCGTGATGTTTTGTCCAATAGCAATATGATAGCTTATGCACTCTTGTGGGATTTTCCGGGACAGCGGAAAAATGACCAAAATGTGATTATTTTATAAAACGGAAACCGAATGTCCGACAAAGTTCATTTGATGACTTCCCGTTAGGTCCGGCCCTGCCGCTCGGCCCGAAGCCGTCCACAAATTTTTAATTTTTCGGACTTCTAGTAAGGGACCGTACGTTTGCAATATGGACTTTCTCACTAACCATACAGCAAATGTCCAAATGTTCCCCTTGAGGTATGTCAGAAGTGGATTTGAACCCACGCCTCCATTGGAGACTGCGACCTGAACGCAGTGCCTTAGACCGCTCGGCCATCCTGACTACAGCACAGTAGGACAACAGGTCCACATGGCTGAAATCTTAACAAATGGCTTAATGGGTATTTTCAACGCAATCGTGTTATTTTTATTTTTAGGGTTTAACAAGGCAGCTCAACTGTGACATGTGGCTTG